>NW_025335627.1:17782342-17804214 GCF_004798865.1 Varanus komodoensis
GTGGCCGGTTTGCAGGGGATGGGGTATGAGACGAGACTGAGGGAACTGGGTCTCTTCAGCCTGGAGAAGAGGAGACTCAGAGGGGATATGTTGGCGACATACAGGTATGTGAGGGGATGTCACATGGAGATGGGTAAAGACCTGTTCTCCCCTGCAGAGGAAGGCAGGACACGCTCCAATGGAGCAAAGCTCAGGGAGCCAAGGTTCCATTTGGAAGCCAGGAAGCACTTCCTGACAGTCAGGACCCCAAGGGTGTGGAATGGGCTTCCACGAGAGGTCGTTGAGGCCCCATCGGTGTGGGTTTAAGGATAGGCTGGATGTGCACATGGTGGGCATGTTGTGAGCGGAGATGGCTGGTGTCGGAGGTTGGACTGGATGGCCTGGGAGGCCCCTTCTCACTCGCTCTGTTTCTATGTTTCTAATCACCACAGTGGCAGAAGTGTGGCTTTTGGCAGCCAGAACTGGGTATCCGAAGGAATGAGGCTTTCAGGTAGAACCCTGGATTCCATGTCTCTAAGATTTTGGTGGGAATTCAGGAAAGAGCAAGAGCCAAGAGACATAGCCAAGAACATGGAACTTGCCATGCAATGGTAGCATATGGCAGTGGAAATATGGGTAATGCCAAGAATAACAGGTACTGGAGTCCCACATTTTTATATTTTTTTCATATAGGAAAGACACAGGGAAGGAACTTGTTCACTCTGGCTTAAAATGATTCTTTAGACAAGCAAGTGAAAAGTGGGAGATATGATTCTGGCCAGAGCAGGCAATAGTCTCCATAGGGCAGATTCCTCTACCCAGTTCTACTCAGGATGGGCTAAATCTCATCATGACATCCCATGCGGAGAAGTTTTGCAAAGCCATCACACTTATCAGTAATTATGTAGCATCTGGAAAATATGCAACTGTTTGCCTGGTATGCAGACAAACCTATCTACAAATTCATATGCCTTAATCTAACCATGAGCCACTCAAGTTTTCATGTGGTTGATTGTATTATTTTAAAGAATTATGGAATCGTAGAAAAGTAGCATTGGAAGGGGTCAAGAAGGCCTTTGGGTCCAACTCCCTGATCAGTGTAGGATTCCAGGTTAAATCATCCCTTTCAGATGGCTGTCCAGCTGCTTCTTGCATGCCTCCAGTGTGGGAGAGCCCACAGCCTCCCTAGGTCATTGGTCGCATTGCTGTAGTGCTCTAACTGTGTGGAGATTTTTTCCTGAAGTCTGACCAGAAAGTTCCTGTAACTTGCACTCATTGTTCTATATCTTGCACTATGGGATGGCTGAGAAGAGATCCGGCCTCTCCTCTGTGTGACACCCTTTCAGGATATGAAAAATGCCATCATATATCCCTTCAGTCTTCTCTTCATGAGGCTAAACATGCCCAATTCTTTCAGTCTCATAAGACTTTGTTTCCATCCCCCTAATCATGTTGTCACCCTCCTCCAAACCTTTTCCCGTTTGTTTGCATTTTTCTTAAACCCAGAACTGAATGCAATACTCAGGATAAGTTCTAGTAAGAGCTAAATAGAAGGAAATTAATGTGTCATGGGATTCAGAAGTGATACTTTTGTTAATGCAGCACCACACTGTTCACTCATATTCAGCTGTGATCTACAACAATTCCAAGATCCTTCTTGCTTGCAGTATTGTTCAGCCAACACCCAGCTCTTAGCTACGAAATTGATTTCTTTCTGCTGGGTGCAAAACTTGGCATTTGACCCTATGAAATTGCGTTCTGTTGTTTTCTGCCCAGCAAAAATTTTATTCTGTTGTTTTCAAGATCACTTTGAATTCTGTTTCTATTTTCCAAAGCTTCTGACTTCCAGGGTGTCATCAGCAAATCTGATAAGACTTCCCTGAATTTGTTCATCTAAAGCATTAATAAAAAAAGTTTAAGAGCATTTGGCTCAAAACCAAATCCTGCCATACTCCACTCATTACCTCTCTCTGTTAATGGCTTTTAGCATACCTCACTAACATCAGGTAATTCTCAGCTTAGCCTTCCAGGAACCATCACTACAATTCCATGCTATCTGCTTGTAACTCTTCCTTTGTAGCCTGTGCTTCCTTCATCTTCCTGTATGTGTTCTTTTTTTAGTTTTCAGGTTTTCAGTTTTCATCTCTAAGCTTTCTGTAATTGGCTTCTTTTGTGGTCTTCTACCCTTTTCCTTGTTGGAATTGATTATAATTCTACCTTTCGAATTTCCTTTTTCAAAATTCCTACCCTTTTCTTATTAAAGTTCCTTGCCATACAACCTGGTTCTCAGTTTATTGAAATGGACTTTCCTATAAGATCCAGGGTACATGTTAGGCCACACTCAGCATTTCAGAACAAAAATTCAAGTATAACATGGTCACATTCCCGCAAAGTTCCCATAACTGCCACTTTATCTACTAGGTCATCCTTGTTTGTTAGAATCAAGTCAAGGATAGACAACCTTCTAGTTTGTTCCTCAGCTTTCTGTAGGACAAAGATATCAGCAGCACCAGTTAGAAATTTCTTGGAGGAGCCAGAGTTTGTTTCCCAACAGATATTGGGGAAATTGCTACTACTTCATGCTTCCTTGACACACTGGCAATTTGCTTTTCACAGTTTCATCCTTGTGTTTTTCTTGACTCTGACCACCATGCTCCTTTTGTTCTTTGCTCCATTAATTTTAATCCAGATGCTTTCAAGGGGGCTACAAATTATGTATGTATGTATGTATGTATGTATTTATTTATTTATTAAGTCTTAATATTTATATACCACCCCATTCACATAGGCTCTGGGCTGTTTACTAAGCTCATTCTCTTATATTTCAGTGCAGGGGTTTGTATCTTTAACATATAGCATGACTGTTTGTCCCTTCTTCTTGGACTAGTTATATCCTTCAATTGCTAAATTCCATTCATGGGAGTCATTCTACTAAGTTTCAGTTACAGCTACCCAGGCATATTCACCCTCCTGTTTTAAGAGTTCATGCTGTTTGTTTTCTATAACCTGGGCATTGGTATATAGACATCACTAGTTCTCTTTCTACATTTTTGGAAGACTATTATCGAGCACTGTCAGAGCTGCATTTTCTGTTGTGGAGCATATGCTTTTGTTAATTTTACTTCCAAATTTACTTTTCCTTACCATGCAGGATGCAGTTTAAAGCCCTTCTGCTGAATTTCTTCAAGCTGTGGCCAAATGCAGTCTTTTCTTTCTTTGTTAGGATCAACCCATCCCTTGCCAGCAGCCCATCTTCCAAGAAGTGTAGCCTGTGGTCACAGAATCCAAATCTCTCATGTCAGCACCACCTTCATAGCCAGACATTCACCCAGAGTTCTTGAGTTTCTTTCCCAAAGCTTCAAAGTCTGATGTGATTTCTTTAAAACCTGACCTTACCATTTCATCCATGTGCATGAAAAGCAAGGGACATGTGTCAGTGGGCTTCATGAGCATGGGCAGCCCATCAGTCACATCTCTACCCTATCTTCCAGGGAGGCAGCGTAACTGGTAAATCCATGAACACAGCAGGGAGTCTCCCACAATTCAGCTGTGGCACTCCCAGTTGTGGCCCCTGGCACCTACTTTGTATTCTTTTTGATGCCAATAAAAAAACCTTTTTAAGTTTCCCAGCATTTTAACAGGTTAACTTCCTTTTTAAGATTGCATTTTGTTCTGTGCCGCTACTATACTTCTCTGCTGATTCAATTGCAATTGTGGTTTTGTTGTTTTAAATTAATTTTTGTTTGTGTGTGTGGGTTTTTTCTTTTGTTAACCTCCCCAAGAGCTCTGGTTATTGGGTGGTGTAAAATGAAAAGAATTAAATAAATAAATAAATAAATAAATAAATAAATAAATAAATAAATAAATAGCTAGCTAGCTAGCTAGCAACTCTTCTTGTTGCTGTAGGTGTCACTTCTTCTGCTTGACCGACTTTCAGGTTCATGCTTCCTCTTCCCTGGAATGCCTGTAGTTCTCCCTCCACAGACTGCCCTCCAGTCTCATTCGCAAGTTCCTGAAAGCCGCTTCATAGTTGCTTAAAGGAATTGAGTAATGTTGTCCTGAGTATGTAATAGCCTGCAGCAAGGTCCCGTAGTTCAGCCTCTTCCCACCAGAGATACAAGCTACATAAAGATAGCTACATATAGAGGTTGCATAAACTCAACTTCCTACAATGTCAGTGCATGATTTCACAGAATACTGGAGCAAACTGTCTCTCAGGCAGCACTGCTTGCCAGCTTGCCAGCAGAAACTAAATGTCTGCACACCTCTAGCAAAGATGATGATGGTTTATCATCTCTACCCTGCTTTTCTACTAACGTGTTCAGCGCAGTGAACAACATATATGGCTTTTGCTGAGGACTTGTCCAATTCTATCACTCATTCTTCCTCTACAATTTTTTAAATAAAGCATTTGTTGTTTGCTTTCAGATTTTTGTTAAGAGGTGATAAGTGGTGCTTGAGCCATTAGATGCCTGCTGATGACTCTTTTTAATCTTCAGCAATATTATAACATCACTTCTGACATGATGACTGAGGAAATGTTCCTAATAGCTAAGGAGAATTTGCAGACTCACATAGAAATTGACAGAGAGGAGAAAGAACTTAAAAGCCTTATCAACCCCTTGCACATTTGGATCAACAGGTAAGACCATGAAAAGGAACTTCTAAAGCAGGGGTCTCAAACTCGCAGCCCGCAGGCCAATTGCCGGGATGGGCAGGGCACGGGGAGGGGCCCTGCACCCTTCAAAGCGCCAGCGGCACCCGGGCTGGCCACGGGATGAGCGGCCCACCACCACCGCCGTGGTGGAATACTTGATGCAGCCCAGTCTCACCCAGACTCTACTTCCAGCGGCCCCCAGGTAAGTTGAGTTTGAGACCCCTGTTCTAAAGGAAGTCTTCAAAAGTTTAGCCAGTTCATTTCACCTTACAACTGCTCACAAACTGGAATAAATGTTGAATCTAGAATGTGCGCGTAAATGAGTTCATTCTTTGCTTGTGTTCAAAAGATCCCTGAACTTTCAACTAGGTAACAAGGCAGTAATGACACACTTAAAGAAATCTGGGAAGAATTCTTGGAGGCATGGGAAAAATCTCCTTATGTCCTGTACTCAGAGAAATGGCTACTGCCTTCAGCATGCCAAGAGTGCTGCTCCCCTCTCCTACCCTCCTGAGTGTCTTCCTTCCCCTTGCCTGGCTTCCTCCATATATTCTGGCTCCTTGCATCCCTCCCTGCCCCCTTTCATCTCTACTTTCTTGATTTCTCCCCACTATTAGTTTTGACGTACTTAAAGGAGGTGATGTAATTGGATAGCCTGTTCTGCATTTTCATTACAAAGCAGTGTGATGAGTTCAGCCTTCTTGCACCACATACTGTATTTCTGAACAAAAGTTACTTCTCAGAATCCCCCAGGAATCCTGTTTATGGAAGTGACTACTCTTTGACAGATCCACTGATCTGTCATGGAGAAAGCTTCCATTTTTAAGGAGAGATTTCTAAGGAGGTGAAAACATTCTGGATGGGAAGGTATGCAAGGGCATGAATCACATAGTTGAGCTAAAAAAGCAGCTCTGCTCTCTGAAAATGATATTACTGGAGTATGTGGGATGTGGCTAGGGTTCCTTTCTTATAATAATCAACCCCAACAGTTGATTATTGGGGACCATGAAAACCTGTGAAATAAGGTTTGTCAAAAAAGCAGATCTCCTGTGCAATTCAACATGTTCAGCCTTAACATGTTTCATTATCACTCTTCTTAACTAGGGCATCTGCTCATATCTGCTATCATCTGATCCCTTTACTAACCAATGGGCAAATATTTGGAATGGGAACTGAGGTCAGCCTCCATTTGCTGGACAGAAGGAGTAGCAAAGACGAGCTGGAGGGTATTGTGATGGAGACACAAGACTTGGCATCCCCCACCCTACGCAGTGTCTCCTTCCACACTGAACTGGACGAAGTTTTTCTCGATGCTGATGTCATCATTTTGCTTGATGATATCCTTCAGGAGACAATCCCAACAATTGAAGAGTGCATTCGACAAGTGACCGATCAATGTGAGATATATGGTCCCCTGATAAAGAAGAATGCCAAAAGTGATGTCAAAATTATTGTGATAGGGAAAACTTTTGTCAATCTGAAAGCCCTGATGCTTATGAGACATGCTCCCTCCGTTAACCGTCGAAATATTGTCACTCTGGCAATGCTTTTGGAAAGTGAAGCCAAAGCCATGTTGGCAAGAAAATTGCAAATGCACCCAGCTGGTAAGCAACAGGTGATTGTGTACTGGTTACCATTTAGTTAGGGTACAATCAGGAAACTTTTAACCCTCCGACTCAGAGGACTATGCTAATCCTAGGGAGGGCAGGAGGAGGGCAGAGATGAAGGTAGACTCAGTTGTCCTCTTGCCCAGTAAATCACTTAGATGTCTGATTTTGGCCATCTAAGTGCAGTGCTTCAGAACAGGAGGGAAGGAGGCTGAAGTACTACCACAATACATGATACCTTGGCAGCTTGGGTCTCTTTCCTTCCCCAACCCTGAGGAAAAATGCCCTGCAAACCCAACTCTGACATCACTCGGTTAACCTCAGAGAAACTGCCAGTCCTTTCTGTGCCAGCAACAGGGGGATTCAGGTGTAGGTCTCTGCCACCCAAGCTAAGTGTAGCCCACTACATTTATACTTCTGAACTCCAAATGTTCATCTGTGCTCATGCCTTCATTGGATTCCATAGTGCTTCCATTTATTACTGATCCTGTTTGCTGTTGGCTTCAGATGAAAAACATGGAGCCAGTAATCCTGTTCCTCCCCAAAGAAGCAGAGTGTCATCAACAGTGTGACACAGGAATTTTGGATATGTCATGCAGGGCCTTAGTTTGAAAGCCCCTACCCCTAAAACTCACCCTCCTCTGACTTTATCATGCTTGTTATGTTATGTTAATCGCTAAGTCATGTCCCACCCATCACGACCCCATGGACAACATTCCTCCAGGCTATCCTGTCCTCCACCATCCCCTGGAGTCCACCTTAGCTCACACTGACAGCTTCAATGACTCCATCTAGCCACCTCATCCTCTGCCATTCCCTTCTTTTGCCCTCAATTGTTCCCAGCATTAGGGTCTTCTCCAATGAGTCCTTCCTTCTCATTAGGTGGCCAAAGTATTTGAGTTTCACCACAGTTCAAAGGCCTCAATTCTTATGGTCCAGCTTTCACAGCCATACATTGCAGCTGGGAAATCCATAGCCTTGATTATACAAACTTGTTGTCAGGGTGATGTCTCTGCTTTTTAGTATTCTGTCTAGATTTGCCATAGCTTTCCTCCCCAGGAGCAAGCTTCTTTTAATTTCTTGGTTGCAGTCCCCGTCTGCGGTGATCTTGGAGCCCAGGAAAATAAAATCTGTCACTACCTCCATTTCTTCCCCATCTATTTGCCAGGAAGTGAGAGGACCGGATGCCATGATCTTACTTTTCTTAATGTTGAGTTTCAAGCCAACTTCTGTGCTCTCCTCCTTCACCCGCATCAAGAGGCTTTTTAGTTCCTCTTCACTTTCTGCCATGAGAGTGGTATCATCTGCATATCTGAAGTTGTTGATATTTCTCCCAGCAATCTTAATTCCAACTGGTGATTCATCTAGCCCCACTTTTCTCATGATGTGCTCTGCATATAAGTTAAATAGGCAGGGCGAGAGTATACAGCCTTGCCAAACTCCTTTCTCAATTTTGAACCAAACTGTGGTTCCACGTACAGTTCTCACTGATCTCTGGTCCTCCCTATTGTATTGTTTTCTTCTATTTCTTTGCACTGTTCATTTAAGAAGGCATTCTTATCTTTTCTAGCTATTCTCTGGAATTCTGCATTCAATTGGCTGTATCTTTCTCTTTCTCCCTTGCCTTTCGCTTCCCTTCTTTCCTCAGCTATTTGTAAAGCTTCCTCAGACAACCATTTTGCTTTCTTGCATTTCTTTTTCTTTGGGATGGTTTTAGTTGCTACCTCTTGTACAATGTTGCAAACATCCATTCATAGTTCTTCAGGCACGCTGTCTATCAGATCTAATTTCTGAAATCTATTTGTCACCTCTACTGTATATTCATGAGGAATATGATACCTGAGTGGCCTAGTGCTTTCCCCTACTTTCTTCAATTTATGCCTAAATTTTGCAAGAAGGTGCTCATGATCTGAGCCACAGTCAGCTCCTGGTCTAGTTTTTACTGACTGTATAGAGCTTCTCCATTTTTGGCTGCAGAACACATAGTCAATCTGATTTCTGTGTTGACCGTCTGGTGATGTCCATGTGTAGAGTCGTCTCTTGGGTTGTTGGAAAGAGTGTTTGCTGTGACCAGCGTATTCTCTTGACAAAATTCTGCCAGCCTTTGCCCTGCTTCCTTTTTGTACTCCAAGGCCAAACTTGCCTGTTATTCCAGTGATCTTTTGGCTTCCTACTTTAGCATTCCAATCCCCCATGTTGATAAGGACATAATTTTTTGGTGTTACTTCTAGAAGTTGTTGTAGGCCTTCATAGAACCGGTCAACTTCAGCCTCTTCAATACCAGTGGTTGGGGCATAGACTTGGACTACTGTGATGTTGAATGGTTTGCCTTGGATTTGAACTGAGATCATTCTGTCATTTTGGAGATTGTATCCCAGTACTGCTTTTCCTACTCTTTTACTGACTATGAAGGCTACTCCATTTCTTCTAAGGGATTCTTGCCTGCAGTAGTATACCTGATGGTCATCTGAATTAAATTCACCCATTCCTGTCCATTTTAGTTCACTGATCCCCAAGATGTCAATGTTCAGTCTTGTCATTTCATGTTTGACCACATCCAGCTTACCTTATAGCTTACCTTATAGATCTTACATTCCGGGTTCCTATGCAGTATTGTTCTTTATAGCATTTGACTTTCCTTTCACCACCAGATACATCCACAACTGAGTGTCCTTTCGGCTTCGACCTAGTCGCTTCATCCTTTCTGGTGCTACTAGTACTAGCCCTCTGTTCTTCCCCATTAGCACATTGGACACCTTCTGACCTGAGGGGCTCATCTCCCAGTGTCATATCTCTTTGCTCTTTAGAACTGTCCCTGGGGTTTTCATGACAAGGATACTGGAGTGGGTTGCCATTTCCTTCTCCAGTGGATCACCTTTTGTCAAAGCTTTCTGCTATGACCTGACCATCTTGGGTGCCCCCATGCAGCTACACAAGCTCCTTCGTCACAGCAAGGCAATGATCCATGAAGGGGTTATCATACTTAGATTTGTGTATTCTGTAGTTTGAGCTGAAATCAATAACAGTTTCTTATAAACAACAGAAGTCTTCACTATTTCATGGAACAGGGCAGAAAACATATGTCTCCTGAAAGTTCTTATTGGCTGGGAGAAGCAGTTAATGCAATACAGACATTTGCTCTTTTAACCAAGCAAGTGGCTCTGGTAATTTGGGGAATGCTATGGTTGACCTTATTCAAACCTCATTTGTAGGGGTCCACTGAAGATTTTAACACTGAGGTGTTGCCATATTTTTACGATCTCATTTGGATTTACTCAACAAAATAATCATGGAATTGACACCAGGTGACTCCTGTTACATCCCCATTTAATACATTTGAATGTGGGTGAATGTTGGATTATGAAGTCACATGGAGATGGGTAGAGACCTGTTCTCCCCTGCAGAGGAAGGCAGAATGCGCTCCAACGGAGCAAAGCTCAGGGAGTCAAGGTTCCATTTGGGTGCCAGGAAGCACTTCCTGACAGTTAGGACCCCGAGGGTATGGAATGGGCTTCCCCAGGAGGTAGTTGAGGCCCCATTGGTGCGGGTGTTCAAGGATAGGCTGGACATCCACATGGTGGGCATGTTGTGCGTGGAGCCGGCTGGTGCCGGAGGTCAGACTAGATGGCCTGGGAGGCCCCTTCTGACTCGCTCTGTTTTCTATGTTTCTATGTTTCTAAAAGAGGTGTCTAAAGGGTAATCCCACAAGGCATTGTATTTCCCCGGCAGACAACATGTGAGTGGCAGAGCCATGCCCCTGCTGTTGGGTGTGCTGCTGCTCAGCAAATCAACAGCTGCTCAGTTTCCACCATGGTGTATGGTGGAAAGAAATCCTCAGCAAGTGTTGATTTGGGAGAAGGGGGTGTCAAGGAGACAGGTACATTTGCTGTGTATGATTACATTTATGGCCATGACATGTAATGGCTTTAGGGAACCTCAGTTTTAGAGGCAAAGTATTGTGGAGTCAATCACCTTCATATCCTACATGCATCTGGTTGACCACTGTGGGGAAGAGGTTGACGAACCTTTGTTCTGATCCAGCTTGACTCCTCTTATGAGTATATTCTTATTGGTTGTTCATTCAATTTTCTATTGTTCCTTCAACAGGAATAAAAAATCTCCTAGTCTGGGGTAACATCAGTGGGAGTAGCTTCGTTGATCTGAGTAAGACAGAGCTCTATAGATATGACAGTGCCATCTGGGGCCCACCAAGCTTTTTCCGCCCTTTGCTGGATGTGATGTTTGATCGGTATTTTTTCTTTTCTTTTTTGGTATATTGATAGTTATATCTTTGTTTTGCTTTCTGTTCCTTAACCACAGTAGAAACCCAGAGAGCTTGAATTATTGTACCTTACACATCTATTCATGTAGATTGCACATTTCACAGTATCTTTGCCAAATTTTGCATTTTGGTATCTTGAAGTATCTTGTTTAAAAATGTGCTTTGGCCATTTTTGTGTTGCTTTGTAAAAAATCCTAAGCAAAAAAGAAAAAAAGGACATCTAACTGAAGAGCAAAATTTCTCTCTGCCTGTCTTTAAAAATTGCACTAGGATACCAACTGTTAATAAAATGGAGCACCTAAAGTGAAGAGCAGAAGAGAAAATGTGCAAAGGTTTTTTCAATTGTGAAACAATTTTCATGAGCTTTACTTCCTTCCACCAATAGGAAGAGCTCTGTTATAAAAGGCAGCTTCTTTCATTAGCTCTTAATTACCTAAAACCTGGTGTTTTGCTCTAAAGTTATGGAAATAAAAAAGCAATCAATTGCTTATGGCAATGGTGAGAAGCTGCAATTACTCCACTGCTCAATTAAAGGCATAGCACATCAGACTTTTAGACATATTTCCATCAAAAAGGGTCTTAAATGCAGAATGAAAGAACTGTTTATTCAGTGCATTGCTTATTCAGTGTCAGTTTTTATATAAAAGAAAGATTTTATCCTGCAATGTATCTGCATTTGAAAGTTGTTTTATTTTTTACTGTCCTTGACCAATGTCTCCCATATATGGTTGCCAGTCTGGACCCTAAGTACTCTGCATTGTCCTTCTGCTGCTGAACGAGACAATAAGACAGCCACATGTCTTCACCCTCTTTGGACAAAATGCTCTCCACCAGCATTATGGCACATTTTGAGTCCAGCAGTAGGTGTAGAATAGCCTTCCCCAACCTGGTGGCCTTGAGAGACATTTGGACCGCAAGTCCCAAAATTCTCATCCAGCAAGGCCATTGACTGGGAATTCTGGGTGTTGTCATCCAAACATGTTAGGAAGACAAAAGATTGGGGAAGGCTGGTGTAGAAGAACAGACCTCAGGATTAGAATTAGAAGATGTAGCTGCCCCATGCTCTGCTTCAGCAACAGCAACAGGTAGAGGAGGGATTTGGCCAGCCTATCAACCCTGGCTAAGAATGCCAGGAAGAGAAAATGTTCAACACTGGAGGACCCTTTTTAGTTGATTGACCTTCTCACTCCACTACCACCCTACTGAAGAGACTACTGAGGCTGGAAAACTGAGACTTGAACCTCTTTCATGTCTATAATGTGGGACTCCTCTTTTTATTTATTTATAAAATTTGTATGCCGTCCAATTACTAACGTCTCTGGACGGCTAACAGTATAAATAAATTGACAACCCACTCTGGCTGCATTTAATAAAATACAATAATAAAATTTGATATTAAAAGTTATTAAAATATTGATTAAATAAAAAGGTCTTAACCTGGTGCCAAAAAACATATAATGACGGCGCCAGGTGGACCTCTCTGGGGAGCACATTCCATAGTCGGGGCACCACCGCAGAGAAGGCCCTCCTCCGGGTACTCTGTCTCCTAACATCTTTCACAGAGGGTTCCCGGAGGAGGGCTTCTGTTGCCAATCTCAGGGGGTGGGAGGGCAAATAGGGAAAAAGGCGTTCCTTTAGGTATCCTGGTCTCAAGCTGTTTAGGGCATTATAGGTAATAACCAGCACCTTGAATTGAGCCCAGACTTCGATGGGAAGCCAATGGAGCTGATAGAGGGCTGGGGTTATATGAGAATAATGCCCAGGCCCCAACAGCATCTTGACAGCTCTATTTTGAACCATCTGAAGTATCCGGACTGTCTTCAAGGGCAGCCCCATGTAAAGCGCGTTATAGAAATCCAACTGGGAAGTAACCAATGTGTGTGTTACTGTTGTTAGGCAATCTTCCTCCAGGTAGGGACGCAGCTGATGGATTAGCCGAAGCTGAAGGAAAGCGCTCCTTGCCACCGCTGTCACTTAGGCTTCCAAGGACAGCTTCGGGTCGAGGAGCACTCCCAAGCTGCGGACCCTGTCCTTTAGAGGGAGTGCAACACCGTCCAGGGCAAGGCCCAAGTCACCTACCCAGGAGCTCGAATCACCCACCAACAGAACCTCCATCTTATCTGGCTTGAGCTTCAGTTTATTGGTCTCATCCAGCCCATTAACCTGGCCAGGCACTGGTTCAGTACAGCCACTGCCTCACCTGAGTTAGTTGAAAAAGAGAGGTGGAGCTGGGTGTCATCAGCATATTGATGACTCCGCAGCCCAAACCTCCTGATGACCTCTCCCAGCGGTTTCATGTAGATATTAAATAGCAAGGGGGACAAAATGGAACCCTGCGGTACTCCATGGCAAAGTTGCCATGGCACAGAGCCAAAGTCCCCCAGCACCACTTTCTGGAATCGGCCATCAAGGTAGGAGTGGAACCACTGCCAAGCAGTGCCTCCTACTCCCAATCCCACCAGCCTATCCAGGAGGATACCATGGTCGATAGTATTGAAAGCCGCTGAGAGGTCCAGGAGAACCAACAGGGATGCACTCGCCCTGTCTCTCTCCCTGCACAGGTCATTGTACTGGGCAACAAGGCAGATTCAGTACCATACCCAGGTCTGAAGCCAGACTGAAATGGGTCCAGATAATCAGTTTCATCCCAGACTACCTGGAGTTGTCCCGCCACCACCCATTCCAACACCTTGCCCCAAAACGGGATGTTGGCCACCGGTCTATAATTGGCAGCCACCTCTGGATTCAGAGATGCCTTCTTTAGGACAGGCCTGATTACCGCCTTCTTTAAAGGAGCGGGCACCCAGCCATCCCTCAGAGAGGCGTTAATAACCTCCAGGATCCAGGAACCAATCCTGTGTTTGGCTTTGGTCAGCAGCCACGAAGGGCAAGGGTCAAACAAACAGGTGGTAGGACGTACTTGTCCAAATCATTGGGCTGCATTAATTGAAATTCATCCATTAATACCTGACCAGACGGAGTCATTGGTGTCTCCCCTAAGGGATCTGAATCAATTGTGGAGTCCAGCTCGTGACAAATCTGAGTGATTTTCTCCTTGAAGTGCTGGGCAAAGTCATCACAGCGGGCCATCGATGGTGGTACAGGATCTTTCTTAGGGCTGGGGTATATCAGCCCATGTACCACTTGAAAAAGCTCCGCTGTATGACACTATGAGGAGGCAATGGAAGTGGAGAAGAATTTCTTCTTCGCTGCCCTCACTGCCACAGCATAGGCTCAATAATGAGCACGTAAGCGTGTTCGGTCAGATTCATCCCGTGATTTCCTCCACCTGCGCTCTAGTCATCTCCCAACCCGCTTCATTGCCCGTAATTCAGATGTATACCATGGGGATGGACGGGCTCTGCTTGGCAGGAGAGCACGCTTAGGGACGATCATGTCAATTGCTCTGGCCATTTCCCCATTCCACAGTTCAACCAGAGCATCAACAAGCGTGCCAGCTTTATCAACCGGAAAATCTCCCAGAGTCCTCAGGAATCCATCCAGATCCATCTGGCTCCAAGGGTGGACCATCACAATAGGGTCTGCACCCTTACAGAGAGAAAGGCCAGCTCCAAGCTCAAACCTTACGAGGAAGTGATCTGACCATGACAAGGGAGTCAGACGCAAATTCCTCACCCTCAAATCACCCTCTTTCTGCCCCGTCGAGAAAACCAGGTCCAGCGTGTGACCATGTTCATGGGTTGGGCCTATGACATGTTGAGACAGCCGTCATGTGGAGGCCATGAAGTTCTGAGCCGCCCCGGTCAGAACAGTCTCGACATGGAGATTGAAGTCCCCCAGGACCAACACCCTGGGGGTCTTCAACACCAGGTCCGAGACGATCTCCGTCAGCTCAGGCAGGGAGTCTGATGGGCAGAAGGGTGCACGGTACACCAGCAGAATCCCCAATCTGTCTTGATCGCCCAGTGCCAGGTATAAACACTCTAGACCTGGTCTCAAGGGAACAGGAAGCCCCATGAGGGAAATAGAAGCTCAGTGAATTAAAGCAAGCCTTTTAGTGTAATTTTAAAATTTGTGTCTAATGCAAGCATTCTTTCCCCATTGACAGAGAATGGATGCGTACTGAATTTGTGGTTGCACTCAGCTTGCTGACTTCTTGGGGGACTCACTGTTTAGGCATGGCACCTGCACATGTCATTGCTACTGTGCTGAGATATTGGTACCAGGACTCCCCACCAGGAGAGATGGTCTCTCTCGGGGTGATCAGTGAAGGTAAATGTTGTTTACTCAAGTAGTCATGAAATGTTTCTCTGTCTCACTGCTCCATTTACACTAGAGGCTATGAACAAGGTTTGCATTTTTCCATCCCAATTAAAATGTTGTGGGCACATTAGAGCTAAATCAAAGCATGTTTCATTCCCAGTACATTCAACAGCAGTGTTAATGACCTACTTAACTTTCTTTCAAGGAAATCAAATCAAGTTTCTTTGGCTGGAAAAGCCACCTTTATGAAAGATGGGGGTTGTCCTGCTGAAGGTGGTGTTGCTGCTGCTGTTTTAACAGTGTCATCATGCCAACTTTCGGTCTTTAAAATATTATTTCACCCACTTTTGAAAGAAGTAGAGGACAATAGAAAAATGAAAGACAGCAGAAAGGGGAAAAAGGGATATCTATGTAGAAGTTGTACACAGAAAACATGTAAACATCTAATATTTATATTAAGCTACAAAGAATTCTGAAATCTGGGTGTGAAACAGTAGAATAGTTTCTGATATAATTTAACCTTAAATCTGTTTTAAAGAGTGGTTTTCCTGTTAGAGGATTTGTACCTGCAGTTTCAAAGAAAATTTTTTTTTATTCTTTCTCTGAAATCTCTTGTCCAAATCTATTAAAGGCTATATAAATCCACTATCCATTTCACTGTATTATATAGAAATGTGAATCATCTGAGTTTCTATCTGCTGTACCTGTAACTGTAAAAAGACATGGAAAAATTCCTAGACTGGACACATTTTCTTAGGTCAGACAAAACATGATTACAGATCAAGGGCTCTTTGTATTAGCAGTCAGAAAGCAGCGTGCTGAAATTCCATCCTTTTTCACTTAATGGAGGTTCTTCAGTGGGTAAGGAGAAGAAGATGCTGTTGCATGAAACTCTCCTCTCCACCCTGTAAAATTCTGTTGACAGGGCAGAACCACCCTAGGCAAAATGCTCCATATTAAGGCAATTCCAATTTTTAGTGATAAAAAGTTTGTTGTTTGTGAAAGAAACACAGTGTAAAAGCCCTGTTTGTTTCTTAGGTCAATTTGGGCTTCCCGAGGATATTGTCTACTCCATGCCAGTACGATTTGAGAATGGCAACTGGAAGGTCTTTACAGAAATAGAAATTAATGAGAAAATGCAAGAATTTCTTCAGATTCTAGCCTGTGATCTGATTAGGGTAATGTCAAACTACATTCTTGCCTGTAATATTGCTCCCAGAATTCTCTCTCATATTTTTGCACACTTTCCAAGCAAGAAACCCTGCTTTACTCCTGATGTGGAATATGGATGGGCAAATCCAATCAATTTCTCTGATCCTTATTTTCCAGTCTTAAGTTTGGTTTGTCCCAAACTTAAAAAAAATCAAACTTTGATTTTTTTAAAAGTTTGCATAATTTTTAAAGCATTGTACTTACTTTTCTATATATTTGCTGTGTGTATGTCTATCTAATAGTGTTTTTCTTCACGTAACATTCTTCTTTCTAATATATGAATTTTTGTGTGCATGTCTATTAGAAAACTCCATTGCAACATTCAGGAAAGCACACATTTCAAAAGACAACTGAATTTTGATTTGCATAGTGTTTCAAAAGTGCAAAATTATGCAAATACTGAGCCAGTGTGGTGTAGTGGTTAAGAGCATGGGACTGGGACTCAGACGATCTGGGTTCTAATCCCCGCTCGGCCATGGAGCCAACTGGGTGACTTTGGGCCAGTCACAGACTCTCAGCCCAACCTACCTCACAGGGCTGTTGTTGTGGAGATATGATGGAGAAGGAGATGTAAGCTGCCTTGAGCCTTTGTAGGAAAAAGGCATGATATAAATCGAAAATAATAAATAAATAAATAAATAAATAAATTCAGTGTGAACTGAACAAATGTATCTCCCATCCCTTGTGTGGAGGGCCTATTGGCAAATCGGCAAAGGACTTCCATAATCATTTATACTGAAATGGTACAATTAAGGCAGCAATCCTGTGACTGCTCGGCAGTGTCTGGACTGCCGTAGTATTTGTCAGAGACCAAGCTTCTTGGCTGAAAAAGTGCTCTGACCTTATGGCTGATTCTGTGAGCTCCGGCCACCCTTGCAGCCAGCGTGGAGAGAACTTCCCTGGCCACAACTCTGAGGCTGCCAAAGTGGCCCTGGGGACAGGGTTCAGGAAGTGTTTGGGGCAGGTTGAGGAGGCGACAAGGGCCTGCACAAGGCAAAGTAACCTGGGGATGCCTCAGCTGTCCCCTCTCACTCTCTGATGGTTAGTGTGGGCCACTTTGCAGGGCAAGAGAAGTGTGGAGGTGACCTTCACCTCTGCATTTCTTCCACCAGCTGTAGGATGTCCACAATCTCTTGAGGGTTACAAGCATCCAGAACGGATTGCACCCTAATTTACTTTTCATTGGAGTTCATGTTTGCTACTTGCTCATTTTCCCTGTTTGATTGGCTAGTTCACAGGCAGTTTACTGCATCCAGGATACCAAAAACCAAATTCCCGTATCAGTGTAGATTGAACAAACTTGTAATGTCTGAAACAGTAATTCACAGATCTCCTAGCAAGTTCACAAATGCACATTAAAGATCCTAACTTGGTCTGTGGGTGGGATTGCTTGCACATTTGGAGAAGACTTTCACAAGCACAAAAACTAGCAAAAACATAACACGTAAAGTAATCCATTCCCTTCCATTTCAATAGAAGCTGTAGTGCACATTTCAGCAAAACTTTTGGGGAATGGATTATAGGACCTGGAAGGCATGGTCCTATATGTTCATTTCTTTCAGTAGTTGTGTTCAGAACATTGAAAATACTGCCTGGGACACACTACTGCAAAGTTTTGAAAGGTCATGGTTTAGTCCCTGAAATGTGTGTTTCAGGGACTAAAACACACAGGTAAATGCCACAGTAAAATAGTGACATTTTAGAATCAATGCATTAAACAAAAGAAGCAGGCAAATAACTTCTCAAAAAGGAGGTTATTAGTTCTGGTTATCTGAATTTATTGTTACTGTAATGCACTTAAAGATATAATAGCTGTACTGATTGCAGCTGTCCTGCTAAATATGTTTCTATGTTTCCCCATACAGGAAAGACAAGTTGCATTAGGTGAAGTAACAGAATTGTATCCGCAAAGAAAAGGTAAAAATGAGAGCTTGAGTGAGAGTGTTTTCTATAACAGCTGACAGACTGAATCTGAAGACTAGTCTTAGAGGCGTACATTCTCAGGGACTAGATTTTTAAACCAAACAAAAGTTGTGAATTGAAAATATCTGGAGTCTAGCTACAGATGAATAAAGGCTAATCATCCCATCCGTTACGAGACTTCTGGAATCCCCAGTTTCTTAAGTATTAGGTTATACAAGCTGACTGGCATTTATAATTCAGTGAATAGTCATGTGACAAATGGTAAAAGATGATTTTCTCTCAAGATACAGAGAATAAACTGAGCCTGAATCCAAAGAAAAGAGAAGATAGTTCAGTGAGCCAAAGAAGTGTAGATTTGTTCTCCTAAAACACAGCCCTTTGCCTGTGTCACATGGCAAGCTGGGGGAAGCTTCAGAAGGAATTTGTGAAATGCTATTTGGAGCAGAGAAGTAAAAAATCCTCAAAGTTTGCAGAAAATACCTATTTGGATCCCAAGCATTAGTTGTCATTGTATACCAAGTTTGCAGTTTAGGCAGATTATAATATAAGGGCTGAAGGACTGAATGCAGGCCAGGCCTGATGTAAACTGCAATCCTCTGTGTCTATACAAAAGTAAGCCCCACTGAGATTCTTCCAGGTAAGAGGATGTAAGATGGCCACCTTAAAGGCACACAGTGCTCAGGATTTGTTGCCATACTTGGGCAATATGCCTTCTGTTCTTCATGCTGTCATTCGGACTGCCAGCACAACATGAAGTGAACTGTTTGAGAAGCAGCTGGAAACAAACAGAAATGCTCCTATATTGAAATGGGCAGGTCAGCAGAACCTGCAGAAGGAAGCTGTGTTGACCTGTTTCTGGGAATGCTTCTTGAATCACAACTTCTCATTGCACAAGCAGTGGGTCTCACTTGGAAAACCAACACAAAAGGAACGGTGAGGCAGAACTGGATACTGCCCCTTGATTGCATTCCTGGAAGTAATGGGCTCAGGTCTTTTCTGGGATAATTTTACACATTTGTTCCCAGTAGAATTCTTCTAGCTCTTGAAGTGCAGACTGAATGGCCAGCTATTGCCAGATTTTACTTCAGCTCATCAGTGTAGATGTGGCTTTTCATGCTAATGAAAGCAGTATAGTTAAATGTCAGGAAACTGACATTCTGTATTACAGAAGTTTGTGTGCCACGTATTGATTCAGTGGAAGAAGAGCAAGTCCTTGATGGTAAGGCATTTTTTAAAGCAATTATTTACTGGGCAATGTTATCAAAATAAGCAAAAGCCTGCAAGACTTTGGGAGGCTCTGCATTCTGGCCAGAAAAGGAGTATATTGATAAAAGAATGTATAGAATATATGTATAGAGATGGGAACACTCTTCAGGACCCCTTGAAGCTTGTGCATATTGCCTGGAAAGTATGCAAAATGTAGTCAAGATAGGGGAGTACAACACCAGAAAACTCATTCCACTTGAGCTTGATGAATTTCTAACCTGAGAGCCCAAAGCAGGCTAAATCAAGGCAAGGGTATTTTACTTCTGTGAAATTTTTGCAGATGTGGAATTAAGGACTATGTGTGTCTAGCACAAGGTGCACAAAATGGGGCAAACTTGTAACATTTGAGTCATGGTTCTCCTTGTTGTAATAACATTGAATAAGAGCCATATAGAAGCATCTTCTCACTGCATGGGTACATATTCCACCTGGGCAGTTTTTTGACAGTTAAGTCAGTTTTGTTTTGTTTTTTATAAAATTTGAACCTCTGCCCTACAATTTGCACAAATTGCAGAACTTAAATTTGTGCAATTTTCCCTGGCTTTAGAAAAATACAATTAAACAAAAAAATCTCCAAGTTGACTTGAATCACATCAGAGCATATCAGTTCCTGTGCAGGGTTGACAGAACAGGATCTAAAGGGCCATGTTGAGAAAATCTGTTGGATTTTTACCACAACCCCATCAGGTTCTTCACATCGCCCTAGGACAAGGTCCATATGTTCCCCAAGGTCCTTTGGGGATTACGTAGTGACCAGAAGATGAGTGAAATATGGACATCTTCCAAGGCTGGTTGGCGAATATGTATAATGGCTAGAAAAAGTGTACAGAGCCTTCTTCGTGATCACACTGTATGCACATTCTCCATGAAATGTGCACGAGGGCAGGTTGTTACGTACACTCCCTTTAGCCCCATATATACAGAAAGCTCACCCCATTTTTAATACATTCCTTTTAGTAAAACTGCTTACAAACATACCAAAATTAAATCTAATACAATCTACTCCTGTGACATTCCCTTAATGTAAAACTTTTGTAGCCTTATTATCACATTGCTCCATAAAAACATTTTTCAGATTGCCTGACAGCTTGTCTGCCTTCTTGCACCAGGGAGAGGTAATGATTCTTGTCTCAGAGGCATCTCTCAAATTGTAGAGAAATTGTAGATGTTTGTAGAGAAAAGGTATGATATGGGACAGGCAGTAACTGGCCGCCTTTCCATAACAGGATGTGGGACCCAGCACAAATGAATCCCAGCTGATGCCATGCATAGAAACTGGTTCTAATGAAAATGACAACACAGTAAGACCTGCTAAAGAACCTGGCAGGTTCCCTAGCGATTTGTACCACTGTGGAAAGTATAATTTTAAAACTTGGTGACTGGGCAGAGCAATTGCCACTGCCTAACTTTAAAATTTGCTAGCAGCTGAACTCTGAAAAAGCCGCTAAAGGACCGGAAGCCACAGGGCTGCCCACCCTTAAAAGCATGGCCACCAGTACCCAGATGGCTGTTTCTGTGTTCATGCTGCTATTTAAACATCTGCCCCTTCTAACACTGTACAGAACTGATATGTTCTTTACCCTTTTTTCAAGAGGTTGGCCTTTCATCAAGTGGCCAAGAAATCCCTTTGGAAAGCGAGGATCACACTACTGCTGAAGGTAGATCTCACAAAGGGGTTTTTCCTTTCCATAGGTTAACCAGAATCTAACCAGGTGTGTTGCAAACCACAGTGAGAAAAGGAATAGATGGAGAGGGGCAACATAATCCTTTCCCCTCTGATACTTTCTAGCTCAAAATTACTCTCCCAGATCTACTCCTCACTCTACCACCCCAAGCACAGTTTGTGTGAGGTTAAATATCTTTATGTAATGAAAAGCAGCTTGTTTCATGTAAATTTGAAAAGGATAAATTGATCCCACTGAAAAACAAGCTTTAGATAATGTGAAGGGCATGAAAGTTCTGATGATGATGCCATCTGTGCAAGTCCCCACTTGATCTGCAGTTGTCAAGTTACAAGCAAGTGCAAACTAGCCTTGAGATAATGCAACTGAATATTTTGGCCAGGTCTACTTAAGACATTTGAATTTGACAAGCTGGTTCCAGAAGTCCAATCTCTTGTGTGTTCTTGTCTTACTACCTCCAACTATGATAAACCAAGGGCCAGTTCTTATGTCATGATAAGCTATGATGGCTTAATGAAGCCATGAAGTTCCAAGACAAACAGAAGCCATCATTTTGAACATGAAAGTAATGTAGAGTGGGGGAAGCCCCACAGTTTGACATGCCAGGCAAATCTGAGCATCGTGTTATTTGATAGTTAAACAACCCTTGGATAACCCTAGAACAACCCATGGTGTTTGACTCTTGTTTTCCATTAGGCATGCTGCTTCATAAGGTAATTTTATAATTAGGTTTGTTGGAGTAACTATGGCTTGTATTGTAGCACTGGGAGCAACTAAAAAGGGTTGGAAGTACTACCTCAGGCAGGTAGGCAAGCCTTTGCTGATGCCTGAATCCCCAAGCTCATAGCAACTGGCCTCAGTTAACCTGGAGTGTGCATAAGCCAGTTGTACAGATCAGAAAAGCCAGAGAGAAAAATGACCTCGCTTAACATCATTCAATAACCCCTATTGCCTTGTAAAACTCCCCTTCTCTTCCCTAGAATAATTTAAAAATACAGTTTTCCACCCACTAGAAAGCCCCTCCCAGGCGCCAATTGGCC
>NW_025335627.1:17804314-17872097 GCF_004798865.1 Varanus komodoensis
GAAACCTGCTGTTAAGCTGGACTTTGCTCTCTTCAAATAATGTGGGGACAAAGAAAAAGCTGCAGTGAACCAAAATTGGCTTGTGATCACAGCAGGGAAACAAATCAGCCCTCCAATGGCATCCCTAGGTGTTAGTGCAGGAGGATCAAGGGGGAGGGAGGGAAGGGGCAAGCAATCCATGATGAACCCATTTGTCCATCTGGCACCATTGCCAGTTTTGTTCTCAGTCACCAAGTGCCATTACTTTTTGCCATGGAGGGTTGTCATAATGTGTGAATGTGCCTAATGCTTCCATATTCAGTATTGGACTTGAATTCATGTCTTTATCAAAAGCCCAGCATTCTCCCCACTGGAGCACACAGAGGTTTCCCCACCCTTTCTCATTTTGAAGCACTCTTCCCATTCATTTATACTGGAAATATCAATGACAAAAGTTCCAGAAGGACCTCCTGAGAAAACAGAGGTCAGCATACATTCACAGATTTAAAAAGAACAACTGGTGTCTGAATATGTGAAAAATGAAGCATTCATTTTCTCACAGAGGAACTGAATGAGTCAAGGAGTGTGGAAGAAGGCAATATTGAAGAATCTATTGAAGAAAATGATAAAGAAGGTAGGCCAGAAAACTCAGGGAAAACCACATGTTTTATTCTTTGGGGTATCATTCCCTGTAGCTACCATGGGAGGTGCTGGTTTCCCTACTCCCTGCCTTGCACTGAGCTAATGCTAGTGTCTTGCTGTATAAATCTTTGTCCATGGCTGTGTAAATGATCTGGAGTCATATGGTGGTGATTTTTAAGAAATGTGCCTGGGTATAAACTGTCCAGTTTCAGGCAGGGTCCTATCACCAGTATGAGACTTTTAAAAGATAAATGAAAGTAAATTATGTTTCCTGCTTAATGCAGTGAGCCATAAAAACACAACTGTCTTAGCTAGGCACACAAGTATTCTATGCGTGCCCTGCACTGTCCTGCTTTAAAGAGGGAATAATATGTGTATTTATTTTCATTTTACAGCTCCTGACTTACTCTAAGCATCAGTCAATTTGAGCAATAGGGAATGAAGTTCATAAGTCGTTGCCGTTCACTTCAGCTGTATCTTAGAGAATGCTTTGATGTGGTGACTCATATGACTCAACAACAATAGATTTGGTGCAGGAAAATGTTATTTCTGTCTGTAATGAAATATATTGCAATCTCAAAAATTTAAGCATATTTGTCTTCTATTTGTATACTAAACACTTGGTATGACCAGCCTGATTCATCAGACCAAAGAATGTGTGTTAAGCCAGGTAGATCAGTATTGATGCAATGTAAGATTATCTTCAAGCACATTTTCCATCCCAGCTTCTTCCTGCTTCCTGGTCACTTTTGTTTTTGCTCAGTTTGTAGAAGAGTTCTGCTCACTGTTTTGTGTCTTTTTTGTTAATTCTAATAAAATTACTGCAGTACTGTGGATTCTGGATTTTTTCCCTAATATAGTATCCCAACCACTTACAATTTTTGAAATGTGGAAATCATGTGTGTATCATAAGGAGCATGTGTGAAATTCTCAAAAGGAATCAGATATTGCAGGAGAAATTTTCACAGAGTGGAGTTGCCTAGAGAATAATTTGAAGAGGGGTGTAAATGCCTTCAAGAAGCAGATACATGAATAATGACCTCAGTCATGCCAGTTCTGCATAAAGGTAAAGCACAGGTGTTTTGTGGCAGGGGAAGTATAGTCAGAAAGGACTCAAACAACTTTTTGAGGACTTCTGTACAGACATCCTCCAATTGCTACTTACAGACCAGGTTAATTGTTGCGTCTTTAAACATGGGTAGCTGTTCAGTGCCAAATTCTGTCATGGCTTTGTTTTTTATCTTGGATATTCATGTTTTATTTAGGTTTTTTAGAGTTCTAATAAATCCCTTGCCCAAATTCATTTTCCCCTTAAGTGAAAACAAATAGTGCCATCCCACATGATCAAAAGCTCGAAGCACATCCAATGAGAGCATTGCTATTTTTGGTTTCTCCTCAGCTGCTGTATATTTAATATTTAGCGCTCTTTGGGTTGCATCAGCCGTTTGTTGGGGTAGCATCAAGCCGTACTGATCTGTGTGGGTATAATTCACTAGGAATTTGTTCATCTTTGAGCCAAAATGGAAGAAAACAAATTTGATCCTGGTTTTTTAATGTAATTGGTCTGTTTCCTAAGGGAAGGGTAAGGTCTTTCCCTTGTTTTGATGTAACTATTCTTCTAGATAATTTAGAAGATTCTGATATTTTCCTCCACCTAATATTGAGTTATACAATTTTGAGAAGTGTATGGATACACTCTCCTTCCAGATTTTGTAATGATGAATGCTAGTAATGTACCCTTTTCTGAGTCTCAGAATAGCTGTTCTGATTTCCACTACTGTTACTGGGGAGTTAAGCTGTTGTTTATGCTCTTCAAAAATTGGTATATTGGTAATACACCCACAAATTCTTTAATATTTCTCTCTCAATTCTGTTTTATATAACTCTTCCTAATAGCAGCTCTTCTTTTAAGTACCTCATGGCTGCATATGATTTAATGTGTCTAATGTTTCCAATTCTGATTTGGTCCCCATAAGTTGTATAAAGGTTTTCTTTCAACCCATTTCCTTATGTTCTTCTGTCAGTCTCTTTCTTTTAACTTCATGTTATTCTTGGACTCTGTTTCTCTCTTTTTTTAATCTAGCTCCCTCTGGTATAAAATACCCTCTGAAGAATCCTTGTATCCCAGAAAAGAGCAGGCTTTATTTGCTCTTTCTCATTAGTCTCATAAAAAACATAATTTCTCTTCTAATTCTTTGAACAATTTGGGGGTTTGTAAGTGTACTTGAACGTAACTTCCAAATTTTAGGTTTATTCTCAAGGATTGTAGTAGACCATGTTATGCCAGTCTGTTTCAGTCAGTGGCAAAGGCAAGCTGGCCAGATGTTGCCGAGGAGCAGAGGCCACCAGGAGGGAAACTGTCAGAGCCAGAAAACAGCTGTGGCTGGCTGGTGGGCCTTTGCAGAGAGGGAGCTTCCAGGAACACTTGGTAACTCAGGACTGTGACACAGCAGGCATTGCAAATCAGCGAAATCCGTTCTCTTGGAAGATGGCGGAGGAGGGACAGTGGACCTGGCTTCAGGGATCCCATGTCCCCACCATGGATTCCCCTCCAAAATAAGTTAGGGTGCTTCAGGCCCCCAAGCTCCCCCGCTTGAAACCCTCAGCTAATCTCGTTGTTAGCAGTGGAAACTCTTTGTGGTAACTTGCAGTGGGTAAAGAAGTGTAGGTAAGGTTCTCCAGATATTTCATTTATGAGACTGCTATCCCATTGTTTCTCAATGGACTCAAAGTGGCCTCCACCATTAATCTTATCACCACAGCAAAACCCCTGTGAGGTAGGCTGGGGAGTCACCCAGCTGGCCCCACTGTTGAGCGGGAACTAGAACCCAGATCACCGGAGTCCCAGTCCTGTGCTCTTAAGCACTACACCACACTGGCACTGAGTTTTAGCAAGTGAGCAGTATAACCATATATTAAAATACCAACCAACCAAACAATAATAAGGGTACTACAGGAATACAGAGTTTGGTATTTTTAGCTAAAGGAATGAGAAGGCAAATGGTTTTATTAGAAATAAATCAATATGTATTTTATTGTATCAAAAATATAATATTTTATTCTCGCTCACAGTCTTTAGCTGTGCTGGCTGTAGAAATGGATCCGCACATTTCAGCCAGATCTCGGGCCAGAGTTAGGATTCCATCTGATGCTGTCCTCGCAGGGCTGGGTTTCCCCTTTCCCCATTGCCACTGTCTCCTCTGCGGG
This sequence comes from Varanus komodoensis, assembly GCF_004798865.1. Lineage (NCBI taxonomy): Eukaryota > Metazoa > Chordata > Lepidosauria > Squamata > Varanidae > Varanus > Varanus komodoensis. The sequence goes on from NW_025335627.1 coordinate 17,808,143, forward strand.
TGCTTTCTGGCCAACCAGGGGAGCTGATGGAATTCCCCAGGGGATCTCATGGAGCGCTTGTCCTCAGTGGTGTCTCCTCCTGTGCGTCTCTCACACTTTGCTCTTCACTCACCTGCCTGGATTTCAGGCTCAGGACCAGCACTTGGCAACAATTGCCAAGCATTCATATCCACAGGTGAGCTCAGCTCATGAGAGGGCTGGATTTCAGGCTCGGGACCAGCACTTGGCCTCAGAAACTCCTGGCTTTTTTCAGGAGTCTGTTTATGACCCACAAGGACCAACAGCTCTGTGAGGGCACAGGAAGCTGGTGAGAGCCGGCCTGCACGCATTATGACATGAAGGTCCTGATCCCCACTGGGCCAACTGGGGGATGCCAGGCCAAATCCTTTGATTGACCGTATCCATGGTTATGACTGATTGGGATACTTCAGATGGTGCAAAATAGAGCAGCCAGGTTGCTGACAGGGACTAGGCATTGTTCTCATATAACCCCAGTCCTCTACCAGCTTCACTGGCTTCCCATCTTAAGTCCGGGATCAATTCAAGGTGCTGGTTATTACCTATAAAGTCCTTAATGGCTTGGGACCTGGATACCTAAAGGAACGCCTTCTTCCGTATTTGCCCTCCAGCCCCCTGAGATCAGCAGCAGAGGCCCTCCTCTGGGAACCCTCCATGAAAGACATTAAGAGGCTAAGTACCCGGAGGAGGGCTTTCTCTGCGGTGGCGCCCCACCTATGGAATGCGCTCCCCAGAGGGGTCTGCCTGGCACCGTCGTTACTTGTTTTTCGGCGCCAGGCTAAGACTTTTTATTTCAACAATATTTAAATAACTTTTAATATTAGCTATATATGTTTTAATCTGCAGCCATGGTGGATCTGGAATTTATTTGTATTATGTTTTATATTACTCTTCTTATTTATTTATGTAAGCTGTCCTGAGGCTCTGCAAAAGGACAGCATATAAATATTCTAAATAAATTAAATAAATAAATAAATTGGTGCCCAGAGCATTTGCCAGAAAACTTCTGTGGCTTTAATCCTGCTTCTATGTGCTAACATTCGTATTGCTGCAAGGTTTTATTTTGGGCTTGATTGATATTTTTACTGTGGCTTTAAGCTTCCATGTTGCACTCCATCTATTTAACCTCAAGGCTTTCATTGTTGTGAACTGTCTCAAGAGCTTTTGGGGGAGTAGAAACACAATGGATAGAGAGTCATGGAAAAATAAGTCTCCTCTTCCACCTAAGCTCAGCCAAAGGCAGGCTGATGTCTGAATTTAAAAACTCATCAACAGCTTCTCAAATGTACACCATCCATAGGATCCTCCCTAGTTCAAAGAAGGAGCATGTTGCATCTCAGGAGTGGGTTTTTACAGTGAAACTGGAACTCCTGTAAGAAGGATAATGACAGTTACATTAGCAAAACTTAGGCGGGACCAGTGTGACTTTCAAGCATAGCCACAATCAACTTGTTCTTTAAAAAATGGAAAGACTACTAAAAGCCCAAAGACAGCAGCCTAACTCTTCCAAACATGCCTAGAATCCCCCATACATCGTTTTGTTATATCATTTCCTTTTTTAAAAATTGACAATCCTTAACAATAACAAAACATACAATCATCTTACAGCACGTACATTTTCTATCTAACAATAAATATTTACATCTCCATTCCAAGTCTATTCCACAAATGGATAGTCACACACGCACACAGAGAGAGACTTACTAAACAGCAGACCAATATACTATAGGGTTATTCAGCATATTTATCTCAATATTTGATACCATATTCAAGGTCAGTAAGGGGTGCCAAAGTTTACTGAAATTACCCATTTTCATTTCCCCTCTCAGGATTCTAGTCCATCTGGTCAATTTCTCCACTAGTGCAATTTCCCATACCCTTCCTAAATATCTTTGAAAGGAGAAGCCCTTAACATCTTTCCAGTAATGTCCAATTTCTATTCTCTCTGCTCCCATAAGAATCTCACCCACTCTTTATTATTTACATTCTTATTCCCATCCACAAAGAGGGAGAATAATAGAAGAATTTCATTACAAATCTTTTTTCGATGCGTTAACTTTTCTAACCATTTAATTGCCTCTTTCCAGAATAATTTCACTTTTGGACAAGATATCCACATATGTTCAAACAAGCCTTTTACCTCACAATTTTGCCAACACATGTCTGATATTTCCTTATTTATTTTTTGAAGTTTTGTGGGGAATAAGTGCCATCTATGAATTCTCTTCAATACCATTTCCTCAGATTTTGCCAATACTGATTCGTATAATTGAGAGTTTCATATTCCTGTCCACACTTTTTCTGGTATTTTAATATTTAAATTCCTTTCCCATACTGAGTTTGTTTCTATGTAACTGGCGCACTCATCTTTTACAATATTTTTATACAAAATTGAGATTAAAGCTTTTTTTTTACTATTAGGGTCCCCCATACAATACTTTTCTAACACTGTCAATGTTCTAATACATAGGTCCTCAAACTATGGCCTGTGGGCTGAATCCTCAGAGGTTTTGGACTCACTGCAGCCGTGCCCGCCACCACCACTGCCTGTCTCATTGCGTGCGGCAAGGCAGCAACTTGCTTGCTTGCTTGGAGACCGTTTTGAAGTCGCTCGGAGAAAATGATCTCCGAGCGAGCAATCCGCTGCCTCACCACACATGCGCTCACCAGTGTAATGCCAATATTTCTGATTCTAATTCATTAATCATTACTTTAGCAAATGCTCCTTCATATAGGCCATGAGTCCTCAAACTACGGCCCGCCATGCTCACTTCTCTGGCCTGCCTCGGAGCTTTTGGACTCACTCAGAGAAAATGATCTCTGAGCAAGTCCAAAAGCTCTGAGCTGGTGCAGGTGTTCTTTGAAACTGAGCAGAGAGGTGGCGCAAGCATCAAATTGTAATAGCTCAACTGCGCATGTGCTGGATTCCCCCCACCCCCCCAACATTGCATGCATACACAGAGCAGGAAATAGAAGTGAGGAGGGTGAAAAAGAGAGACAAAGATGCTAAAAATGGATTGAAGGTAAGAAAAATATAACTTTTTATATCCATTTTTATGTATGTGAGCCACGTCCCTGGGCTGCAGGCCAAGCTGCCATTTCCTTGCTGAGCTGTTTGATGGTGGTGGTGGCTTGCACAGAGAAGGCTCCTGCGCCTCCTATGGGCAAGCTGCTGCCGCTGTCCCTCCCCTCCCCTTGGAAAGAATCCCTTACCTCCCTCCTTGCTGCCCTCTCCTGGCTAGGGGAGCCACCCCGTGCTCGCCTCTTCAGTCTCCCACTGCTGCTCTTGCTCCCTTGGAACCGGGATGGTGACAAGGAGTATATTTTCCATTATGCCCAACCAGCATGGCCAATGGAAGTTTTAGTCCAATTCATCTGGACCCTACCAGTTTTGGCAAGGTTGCACTTAAAATATGGTAGTCATTAACTCTGCATCCAAATACACCCATTGTGTATTGGGAGAATTGTTCTGGGCTGACTTGCTTCAAATACTTAAGAGTGGCATTAACAGTATTAACAGTATTTATCCTTAGTATTTTTACTTCATTCTTTGTAAATGCCAGTTACAGTTATCAGCTGCATTATGCAAAATACTATATTTAGTGCCTTGGTTGTCTTGTAACTATGTCCCTTGAATGTGGACATGCTCTTTCCCACCTCATGTTGGGCTTCTGCTGCAGCCCAAGGGAGCAGAGCAAACATTTTTTTTAATTTTAATTATTTTTACTGTGCAGTGTGCATTGGAATTCATTCATATTTTTTCCAACTATAGTCCGACCTCCAAACAGTCTGAGGGACAGTGAACTGGCCCCATGTTTAAAAAGTTTGGGGACCTCTGATTTAGGGGATGTATCAAACCAAAAACAAAACAAAAGGCTCTGCAACAGTTTATATAATCCTTTATATAATAAAATACAAGCAGCATTCTATTGATTGCTAGCACTGTAAAGTTAGATAATACTGCATGGATATCATAATGTAGAAATTCACCTTTACATATTCTGAATAGTCAGTGATCAAAGTAACTAACAGTGATGGAAGTGTGTATAATATACACTTGGATTTATAAACAATATACATGTGTGCATGTAGGTAGTGCCCAATCGTGCCATTTTGCTAGTGCTAATAATGCATTTTCAGAAATTAGATTTGAAACTATGTGCAAGATGAGAATCCAGCTAAAGTTATGCTTGTGCAAATAAAACACACATGCTCTTGTGCAAAGGACTCTTTTGGAGGAGCTTTGCTAGCACTGCCTGAGTTTGTGGAATGTCACTATTGGATACTGCCCATATATGCACACACATACACACATGAAAGTGAGGGCTACAACAAAATGCTGCAGCATATTCATGCCTTCTTCCAGGATACTATAAGTTCAGACATATAACTATGTCTCTGGCCAATTCACTTGTCTCCTTTCCTGGTTAAATTTCCTAGTTTTCTTTCCTGACTGACCTCCAGAACTGCATGACTGGCAGTAGGTGCATGCTCCATCTTCAGTCCTCATTGAGCTATATTATATTTTCATTTACATTTTGATCATATGGAGGGAGTATTTACTGTGGAAATTTATGGAAATTTATTTACTGTGGAAATTTATTTTCTTCCTGAAGTGGAAACCAGAGAGAAAGCTCATGCCTGTTGCACAGTAGCAGACAATATGTAGCCCTCCAGAAGTTTTGGCTTACAACATCCATGATTCTGTACCATCAGCTGTGCTGGCTAGGGCTGATGGGAGTTGTAGGCCAAACTCTGGAGCTATTGACCCCTGCACTGTGCTTTGCTGGAAACATGAAAGGCAGTGAAATTTGTTCCAACAGTTTTATCCTCAGGCAAACTACGTTGTTAGCTGCAAACTGGTCTAAATACTTAACTGAGTTTATTATTTTCATGTTCTTCATCTTGGGCTTGCCATTCACCTCTTTCTTTTTCAGTTTATTCTCCCATTATTTAAATGGTAAGAAGTTCATCAGAAGTCTCTAAGGATGCTTCAGGAAAAAGTTTTAATTTCATGACCGCACAATTTAGAGGGGAGCCAGGCAATGATGGCTTCCATTAGTCCCCCTTCTCTGTTTTGCCTCTGCTTCTTTTGTCTTTTTTTTCTTACCAGAAAAAATACACTGAAGCACAAATATAATATTTACCTATGTATTTGTCACATTCATAGCTCATCTTTTCTTTCAAGGAGTCCAAAGTGGTGTACATGACCTTGATCTCCATTTTGTCCCTGGCTGAAAATCCATGATTAGATGAAAGTCGGCCTCATAGCTGAATGGTCATTTGAACCCAGATCTCCCCAGCCCCAGTTCAGCACACAAATCACTGCAACACACTGGCTCACAGTGCCTTTGGAGTGGTAGCACTAGAAGTCTTCTGTCTGAAAGCACCCACGATGCTTCTCTTCACAGCCATAGCCATTGTTCCCGCTGGAATGGAATGCCAGGGAGGAGAGAGAACCCTACGGGATTAATACCTTGACTCTTATTAATTACTATGCTGAAATTGGCCATCCAACTTGGCATGCATCTGCTTCTACAGCTCATTAGGAAACAATCCCTCTTGCCTGCAGGGAGCTCACATCCTCATAAGGAAGTTGACCTCATTTGGAAGAGCAGTTCTCAGGAGTCAGTGAAAGATGGGCCTTGATTCAGAAAGACACGGAATTTGTCACACTTTAGAAGAAGCAGAGAACAGGGACAAGACACTTTGTCCTTGCTTGTGTGCTTATAACCTCTACTCTTGAGGCAAGTGAAATGCTTCGGTTAGTGGCAAGGTTTCTTGATGAAGCAACAATGTTGAATGCATAACTTGGAAAATTACGGTGGGCTCTGTTATGCTTTTCTGTTATGCTTCACGACATGCATAATTTTCAGCAGACAATCAAACTGGGTGTGGACTTATGAGACTCTCTCTCTTGCGGTCTGACACATGTGCATATATTTGTGAGAGCTGTTTTCATAAAGCCAAAGATTTGTTGTCTTTTTTTACCTCCAAAAGTACCTGACTTTTTTTAGTACTGACACAGTGAATATAAATAATTCCATTTTATATTTAATATAACTACCTAAACTACCTAAAACTCTGTCAGATTCTAAAGAGTATCAGTGAGAAAAGCATCTTTTCTAAGACAGCCTCATGGTTCAGAGCATGAGTCCTCAAACTACGGTCCATGGGCCGGATCTGGCCTGCCAGGCCCGCCTCAGAGGTTTTGGACTTGCTATGGACACAGGCGCAGGCGTGCAACGAGGTGGCGGCTTGCTCGTGTGGAATCATTTTGGACTCACTTGGAGAAAACGATCTCTGCACAAGCAAGCCCCTGCCTCACCCCACATGCACCTTGCCCCGCCCCCTCACCAGCCCCGCCCCATGCTGGCACCACCTTGGTGGCCCGCACCCACTGCCAGCATCTTTCAACTGGCCCCCTTGAGGGCCCCTGGTTCATGGTACTGAAACCCTTGAGAGCTCCAGAGAGTGTCCTGAAATCCTCAAGATGCTCTCCTCTCTCTGGTTCTTTTTTAATTTTAAAATGGGGCCATGCATTTGAGGTAAGCATGGCAGCTCACTTTCATGTAATCCTCTGCCCAAAGGAATGGCAATTATGTTTTGCTTGTTGCTTGGTCTTGTTGCTTGGTCTCCACAGGAGCCTCTTGTCTCTCAGCAACCAGGAGACGCTCTGGCCTCACATTCTACCATGGCAGAAGGTGAACCTGTAAGGAACTAGTGTGGAATGGCCGCTGGAGGCAGCAGAGCAACAGAGATACCCATTTTCAATTATTCAGAATAATTATTAATTAATTGCACTTGGATTGTTGTTGCAAGCTGATATGCAGTTGCTGTGTGTTTGTACAGCAGTAAATGGGACAACAACTCCACAGTGAAACTTTTTCTTGGGATGTCATTTTTCAAAGAAGGTAGACTGCTTCGAATTCCTCAATGGCCCTGCAGATGTTTGGAAGCTGAGGCTCAGGTAAGGCCCTCGCTTAAGCAAGCTGGATGTGTATAGTAGCAGCAGAGCACCAATGAAAGATAATAAATGCAAGAGGTAATCAACAATTACCACTGTTGATTTTGGACTTAAGAGCATGGCCTTTCCTGTGTCCACCCTTCTTCCATGATCCCCCACCCTGAGCACTTTCATTCAAAGATAGCAGCGACGTAGACAGGAAAGTAAATTGCACAGGTATGCAGCATTTCAAGGGTGTACAGTTAAGCTCAAGGGTCAGGTTGTTTGTTGTAAGCCTTTTTGGTTCTGTTTTATCAAAGAGGTGAATCTGAGTATGATACATGAGTAACGAAATGATGCTGTACTGCATTGTTCCTCATTACAATATGTGATGTGAGTTGAGCAAGTGGAGTGTTTTGTTCAGGGGCTCAGGGGCTGTAACATCCTTCCACAGTTCATTTTGTTTCAGATAATCCACTGGTCTTCCCATCTCTGAGATGAATAAGATGGACCTTGATCAACAAGGTAAACCTGAATTGCTGTCGCCTCTTTTCACATGGCATTTGAGATTGCCCTGGGGAGGCCAAGTATGTGTCACTGAAAAAGAGGACAAAATATAGATTTGCATACAATGCACACATGCTAATTATTAGAGAGGAGCAGATTTATAATGCTGGTTATTAGAGAGAGGAGCAGCTTTATATATAATTGCAATAACTGAAATAGAAAGGAAGACTGCAAGCAGGCCAGTTGCATGGTGGCTCAATCTGGAGCCCAGGCACTGCTGCTGGGCAACAGCAAGGATCCTGCCCTCCTTTCACAGGAGACTCTAGATTGTGTGAGGAATCTGTTTTGTGGGTGGGAATCTGGCAGGTGCCCAGCGTTGGCATGGCATTCACCAGGAATCATGCCCTGCATGAATGCCATGCAGGTGACTTCCCTTTTCTGTGTCACATGAAGAAGGCTTTGTTTGTGCTACACACAACCAGAAGGGTTGCAGGTTTCTGTGAGCTTCATTCAGCAAGAGCCTGCAGACTTTGTCTCAGCTCCGCTTGCTTTCCAAGACAGGTGAGCATGAGAGGAAGTCTGCGAGCATGAGAGGGATGGATTCCATGGAGAGCACTGGTTGTCTCTTTTTCAGCCAGACTTGGGCTGAACAATCCTCCAAATCCAGGATGGCTTTAAATACAGGACATGTGGTCACCTTAAGGTGGCCTCTAAAAAGACAAGTAACATAAATATCCTTGTGATAAATAAACAGCAAGTGCTAGGGTGCTTGCCCTTCCCCCAAATGATTGTATCCTTGAGGATTAACAGATGAGGCAGTCTAGGCCCAGAGGGACTGCCCCACGGTGATTCAGAGAGACTTGGGGTTGAATGGGGAATTGCATGTTGGTCTTTCCATCAAAAGCCAATGCTTTCTGGCCCCAAATGTGTCAGTTTGCTGGCTGTGTCTTCTCCATTGGGCTGCAAAGGACAGGTCTTGAAGGATGCAGTTAGCAAATGAATTCTTTGACCCTGCTGGGAGCCTCACTGGTATTTTCTGATGCTGCCAGCATTCTTTCAACTCTACACAACCTGTGCAGGGAGGGGATCTGGCCGCAGCTTTCAGATTACTCGAAATGGTGTGAAGAAACTGCTTACTGAGTTGTCCCAGGTAATCCAGCAAACAAGGCCATGTGCTACCAGCAAGAAAGGGCACCTCTTCAGCACTACCTGCAGTTTTGGGCAGACTCCTGTTTGCTTTGAGGAAACCACATGTAATGCTAGTACATGGATGTGGTATCAATAACAACCCAGGTGGGAGCCATAGGTTAAAATGGCAGGTCTGTGGATGGCTGTTGTATAAATAGGGGCTGCATTCCCAACTCTGCTGCTCTTACTTCAGACAAACAGAAGCATAGGAAGAAGCAAGTCAGCAGGGGCCTCCTGGACCATCTAGTCTGACCCCCAGCTCCAGCTGGCTCCACTCATGTTATCCAATGTGGTTGTCCAATTCTCTTTGAAAATCCTCTTCCCCATCCATTGGCATCTAAAGAATCCCGTGTGTATTGATACATCACTTTTCTTTTTAGAATGTTTGAGATGGGATGCAATAAAAATGCTACTGAAGGATTTGTATTTTCCCAAAGAAAATGTGAATGTGTTGTAGCAACATTAAACCTTCCCTTAATAAGTGCATTTTTCCATCTAACTGATCTGATTTCCCTGTCTCCCTCTCTCACTGCCTTTCTCTGGGGTAGTCCCAGAAAGCGAGATCCTAGCACTAGGAATAGGAAGGCTTTGTGTGGCTGTTTCCTCTTTTCTTTCTTAACATATATACTGCAGTAAGATTTCTGCTTCACATGATGTAAGAAAGTCTGCCTGCTCACCTTCCAGACAGGCTAAGAAGCTGGAACTTGGCATCTACCTAGTTCATCTGCAGGTAGCAAAGTGACAAGTTCATAGTTACAAATTTTAAATGGAGAGTTGATCAGTCTTTCTCCCAGTCTAAGAAAATTGTTGTTTGTTTTTAAAAGCTAAACTCATGTAACACTGGTAGGCAGGGCTTTGTCTAGACAAGCTGAACTTTTATCTGGGAGGTCATTTGGTGTTTTCTAAAAGTCTGAGGCAACAGTGTATGTGTTTCTCATTGTTTTTGTAGGTTCTTTCTAAGGTGTTCAGAATGAGCTCTCTAATTTTATTTGCCAGGGTGATTTCCTAAACAATTGTGTAGTCATTTTCCTGTTCATCCTGTTGAGGAGCTGAAGTGGAATAGAAAAAGAAAGGATGTGTACTTGACAGAGAGGAGGAAGCTAGAAAGGAAGGAAGGTTAGCAGAGGAGGCACTGAAACTTGAGACCACGGTTCCTCTGGTTTCATGCATGCATGTGCATGCACACACTTTGATGAGCGCCTCCCTATTGACTTCAGATAAGCACTATGATTGCAGCCATCTTTTGCACTTCTCCCTCCACTGCAGATCCTGATGGTTGTGGGAGAAAGCCACAGTGTGGCTAATGTGGAAATTGCAACTCGCAGCTGTTTCAGTGGGGTAAGTCAGAAGCACCTGAGAGATTGCTGAGCTTGAATTGCACTTCGTTGGCAGAAAGCAGAGTTCTGATTGGAAACAGGTCAGGCCCCCCATGACAGAAGTTTCTAGGCAGGTTAGCCCAGACTTCCCCAACTTGGTGTCCTCTAGACATTTTAGACTGTAACTCTCATCATCCCTGACCATTGGCTGGGTTTGGTGGAATTTTTAGCCCAAAACATCTGGCAGTTTGGGAAAGGTGGCTTCGTCCCAAGTTACCTTCATTTCCTTTAATCACTGGAGTGTCTTCCTGCACCAGAAGGGACTATGTTGCAGGTACCATTCAGTGCTCAGCCTTTGGCACCTGGAGGTGGTTAGAACCGCCAAGGCCTTGGGGACACAGTTTCCTCTTCAGTTCTTTCTGGCCTGACACCCCACAGTGCAGACAGTAAGCAATTCTCCCCTGCTCACTCCAATGTCAGTCCAACCAAGTTCAAAGGGGCTTTCTCCAGATAGGTGGTACTAGGACTGCAGCATTGGACCTTTCTCTAAAATATTGGCACAGTAAACACAGCTGATAGCACACCTAGCTCCATAGCTTAAACAAGAAAAAAGAGAACCAATAACCAAAGTCACTTTTAAAAATGAAACATGAGTTTGCACTCTCTGAGGTTGCTTTGGTGACCTGGAAGAAGTGCGGTGATGGTTTTTTCCATACCAACTGCAAGGGACTTGGAAGGTGTTCTGAATGTTGATTCCCAGTATGCGCTGCTTTCTGGCATCAAAGCCAGGATTCCAAAAAGCCCTGAGGTCTTCTAAATGTGGCCGTAGGATCTCTCTCTCTCTCTCTTGCATGTTAATAAGTACAATCCCATACCCAGATACCTGAGAGTAAGCCCCATTAAACTTAATCGGACTTAGGTCTGAATAGACATGGCTAGGATTGCACCATGAAGATCAATGGGGGTGTCCATACAGACTCTAATCCAGCAAGGAATCCATGAGCTGAAGGAAGTTCTCACGTGTGCAACAGATGTGTATCTTTACAGCAATGTTCATTTGGGATGCATTTAACTAGTTGGATGGGCTGGTTCTGATGCCAAGGGAAGATGTGCATCCCAGCACAGAACTACTTGGTATTGCAGGAACCCAGTGCTGCCTTGGCACCAGCCGATACAGCCTTTTCAAGCAGTTTGGTGGAAGGGATGCGTCAGGCTGGGAGTTCCATTCTTTTTAAGTTTGGTGGGATTCCACAACATTTTCATTCTGCTAAGCAGCATTGGACTGTAGTGTGTTTTCTTCCAATTCTATTTTTTTAGTGCATTTTCCAGGGTTCATCCAAAATGGTAAAGTGTAAGTTCTTAGGGGAACTTGATGTCTGCACAATTTTTCCATAATAATTTTATTCTCAGTTTTGTGCAAGTGAGCATGATTAGAAGTCTGCCTGTCCATGCTCTTTCCCTGTGGAGGTGCATTTCCATCTTTTAAATGCCCTTGTTCATTTCACTTCCTCCACACTCTGTTTTGTCTCTCCCAGCACAAGCATGTTCCCGATGAGTCAAGGCACAGTTTCATCCTCCACTTGGACACTTCCAGATCAAAGGGGAGGGGTGGAATCAACAAATTCTTTGACAAGTGGTTTGCTGAACTAATTAGATTAATTAGATAAGGCAAGGGTCCTGAAACTATGGCCCACAGGCCGCTAGCGGCCTCACTGTACACAGCAAGTCCAAAACCTCTGAGGCGGGCCAGATAAATGGGCATGATGGGCCAGATCTGGCCTGCAGGCCGTAATTTTTTTAAAAGAATAGTTTGGCTATTGGCAGTACAGTAAGTAAGTAAATAACACTGTATGTCAGCTTGACTCACTGCAGACTGAGTCAGTGCCAAGCAGGGTGAGGGAAAGGAGCAGAATATGCAGGACCAAACTAGAAAAATCTGTTGAATTTTCACCCCCACCCTAATGGAATTCTCATACATCCTTTCTGACAATGGCATCTATTTTTATTTTTGTCTATGGTGATTAAATTTTTTTTGTCTATGGTGATTGTCTATGGTGTTCAAGGATAGGATGTCCACATGGTGGGCATGTCGTGAGCGGAGCTGGCTGGTGCCAGAGGTCAGACTAGATGGCCCGGGAGGCCCCTTCTGACTCGCTCTGTTTTCTATGTTTCTAAATACTCTTTCTTGAAATAACTGTATTGTTTGGTTGCATTCCTGTTCTTTCAGCTGCTGTCCAATAATAGCAGGTAGGTTTATTGCATGTTCCCTGGACTGTAGGAATGCCTGGATTTCCCAAAGTGCAAAACAAAGACCCCACCCCACCCCACTTCTATGGCGTAATGCTATTCATGTTTATTGAGTTGTATTCCATGGGCTTGCATTCCCAGGTAATTCTGCATGGGATTGCAGCCCTAGAGCACAACCTATGCTCGCTTAGGTGGCAACAAGTCCTACAATACCCAGTATTCCTCAACTCACCAAGCTGACTGGGGAATACTGGGAGTTATCAGGCTTGTTTCTGTCTAAGCTTGCATATTATCAAGCCCTTAATAACCCATGATGAAGATTGCCCAAGCTTCCATTGCTTCCAGACTTGCTACCTCTTATTGCAAACTTATGTTGCCATAAACCAGGAGTCCTCAAATTTTTTCATCAGGGGGCCAGTTGAAAGGCAGCGGTGGGCATGCTGGGGGGCAGGGAAGATGGGCACGATCGCAGGCACACTCAGGGGGAGGAGACGGGGGGAGACTGGCGTGATCATGGGCGCACGCATGGCAAGGTGGTTGGCGTGGCGTGGTGGTGGCTTGCTCACTCAGAGATCATTTTCTCTGAGCAAGTCCAAAGCCTCTGAAGTGGGCTGGATAAATGGGCATGGTGGGCTGGATCCGGCCCTCAGGTTTGAGGACCCATGCCATAAATGCTTCCCAAGTCCAGAGGTCCTGCCAACTGTCACCTCAGTCATGTATGGACTTGGCTTCTGCCATCAAGCACATGCCTTTCCTGTTTTCTTGTATGAAAGGTGGAAAGAGATGCCAGCACAAGGGCATCACCCACCGCTGCCTTGGCACGGTCATTCAAGTCTTCTCTTTTCGCACCTCCCTTCTCCCTGATTGTGTCATTTGGACAGATGTCAGCAAAGGACAATGCAAAGCTATTTTTCCACACCATCCAAAACAACTTGCTTCGAGGGTGTTGCAGAAGGAAGGAAGCTCTGAGGAGAAAGGCCTTGGTGCTGGTGGAAGAAGCGGATTCTGTCCCCCATGACCACGCATGGTAAGTGCCTCATTCTGTACTGGGCCTTGGTCAGTCCAGGCCTGCCTCCATCACACTTAGGTGAATGATGCAACTTCCTTCAGTCCATATGCAGTCTTGGAAAAGCTCTCAAGGACTGCGCCCCAGTTGTGTGGGAGGCCGGGGAGGATGAAACCAGACATCCCTAAACCACCAGTGGCTGAGAGAAAGGGGGCGGGGCTGAGAGAATCACCTGGCCATATGGGCAACCTCAAGAAAAACCAGATTTTGCCTGCAAAAGGACTGACTTTTTGTAGGAAGAACTATGCCATCCTGGAAAGGAAATTGGAGCTTTCACTGGAGAATGGAGTTCTATAACACTTTAATTAATTAAGTAAATGTCTAATAAGATGGATGTATCTAGGACTCACACAGTATAAATTTTAAAACGTAAAGATCTAATAATATCATAATAACATAACATAAAACCAATAGAAGTATCAATACATGTACATATAACAGCATAACACAGCACAACCTAATGCGGTTCAGATACAAAAACTAAAAGCACCATCAGGTACAAGAGTTAAATCCACCCTGCAAGGACTAAGGTAGAGTAGCTCAGGATGGGACCCTGATGGGCATCCCTCCAATGAAGGGTAGGGGGCGTGTGGAAGGGCTTTTGGCTCCCTGACAGCCAGCATTGGTTGCCTGGTGGTGGCCCTTCCACTAGGGGGGGAAAGAGGCTGGAGTGCTGCCAGATCTCTTCTCTGCCCTCCTGACCCCTTTGGAAGTTGCTCTCAAGACCACAGAGAAGTGGTGGGCAGACTTCCTGCCATGCCAGCTGAGAAACAGAAAGGCAGTCCGTGCTCATGCCTCCAGCACTGACATTGGAGCTCTTGGCCCTTGGCCCTGGGAATCCAAACCTCCCATGGCCCTCTAGGTGCTGTTGAGGGGCCCTGGAGCTGTGTTGGCAAACATTAAAATGCTTTAATGACACAACGCTATGCATGGAGAGCAGAAAGGGGTCCTACAACTCCCAGTATTTCCCAGCCAGCAGTGCTGAGAGTTGTAGGACTTCCATCTGTCTCATCACTGAAGATGCATCCAAATGGGCTTTCTAGGAATTGCAGAGATTTGTTTATGAGAGAATCAAGTCATCAAGGGCTCTGTTTGCAGCTTGGCTGCAAATGTTTTGCTTCCTAATGATTCTTAGCATCTCAGAATTTGGTCCTTTTCAGTGCTCTCCATTTAGAAAGCAAATATTCAGCTTGTAAAGGCTGGAAATCACCCATCTGCAAAGGGAGACTCAGTGCAAATCTTTCTGTTCCTCCTTGGAAATGAGTTCAAGTGATGCTGAAATAGTACCAGTGCCACAACTACAACCATAGCTACCACAGCCCACAGCTGTTCTTCCTAAGCCTGCAGGCACCTCCTTTTTAGAGGACCGGGCTTGTGGGCCTCTTAAACTAGGCTCCTGCCTCTGGGATGAGAAAGGATGCTGCACCCTCAATTCAGCTGAAGCAGCAATCAGTGGCCAGCCCGGCTAGTTTCTGCAGGCAGGGCAGGGTTGGGTCCGGCTCCATCTTCTCCGTAGCTTCCAGCTTCCAAATAACTTGGGCTGGCCTGGGGCACGAGGTGCTGCTGGGTATCCTTTGCCATTGTGCCATGGCTCCATGATGGAGAAACCTGAAGCCTACTCAGCTGTATTCTAGTTTGCTTCAGTTTTCCCCCAGGCTTCAGGGGACTTGGCTGGGGCTCCAAAGAGATGCTCGGGTGCTGAGTGCATTTATAGCCCCTGCTGCTGGGGGTGCTTTTGGGCTTGGTTAGCATAAGCCTGGCCAAGATATAACCTGAACAAAACCTCCCAAAGAATCACAGTTGTACATTTGCCCCTGTATGAACTGATGCAGAATCTAAGCCCCAAGGGAATACTGAGCTCTTGGCTTCAACCTCCTGGTTCGCTGAGGTCAGTGCTTTGCAAGAGGCTGCACACTTCTGCCACTCTTCTGCAAATACTTTCACTCCAGAACACAGGACACCAAATGGTAACTTTCCAAATTGCAGCTTCAAGGTCTTAGCACCACAATAACAAAACAGGGTGATGAGACCCCATTAAGGTTGAGCATCCCAACAGAATGAGCTGGTAATTTTCTCTTCCTGGTTCTCCACCTAGTGAGAACTCTGCCCCCAAAACTCTGCCCCCATGGTTAGAGTCCTCCCAGTACCCTAGAAGTTGCATGCACTCAATGGAATTCTTGGCTTCCTCTTTTGAAAGGTCCTTTTGCCCTGCCACAAATGGCATGCAAAAGTACTCTCCATTTCTGTTTCAAAAAAGGTTTGCTATGCAGTATTCAGTGTACCTGCTTTAACACACACACAAGTCCAAACATCTCTTGGAAAAGCAGAACTAGTTGTGAATTTCTAGGGATCCTTCTAAATTTGATCGTATTTGAGGCAGCTGTCACATAGCAGATGGATGGAAAGTGGCTGTTTAGGGTAGAGTCTAATCCCTTCAGCTGTCTTCTTGCAACTCCTGCCCTGTTCAGCCCATCTCTTTCGGACAGCCTGAATTGCATAACCGGTTCCCCTCAGCACCTGCTTTAGACCTGCAGTTGAGCAGCCCTTCCAGTGCCAAGGTTTCCCAACTGCAGCCAGTGGAGAACGGCAGCAGATCACCAGGTCAAGGGAAAGCATCCCATCAGGTAACCGATGCTGGATCACATGCCCCACTAAATACTGACTCGGCCTTGTGGGCAAGAGATTCTGCAGCCATGCCAATGGCAAGCGGTGTCCTTCTGGTACTGTAGTGTAGTGGCTAATTTTGAAGTGGATCTGCTCATCACAACAGACCCTGTAGCTGGGAAGGAACTAAACACCCCCTCCCTCAAATCACCCCTTGCATGGCATTTGTGCTTAGGAAAAATGTTTTTCCCACTGGTTTGGAATTATCTGGGTCTGAGTGCACCTTAGATACATATACATGGGGGTGGGGATACTTTGGGTAATAATTTGGCTGGCTTTGCCTCTAGTAAAATGTAATTAGTTCTGTATTTGCATATATAGAAATACTGTAAATTAGCATGTTCAGGCTTCATTCAGATGTATGCCTTATGGTCCCAGGCCCCAAACCTTTTAAGTATTTATTAATGCCCTGATGCCATAATTTATCTTGCCAAGGTGGGTATTATACAGTATGTCTTAAATCAAAATGTTCTATACTTAATGGGTTGGAGAAACTGCCTCTGGGAAACAGTGAGAGCAGGCATTTGAAAAAGGACCCAGATCCTCTTCTTTCTTTGCTCAGAGTGCTCATTTTGCTTGGTGGCAACATGAAAAATTCCTTAATTTCTTCCAGCTTCTTCCAGGTTCAGGAGACCTGCAGAGGGTGCCTTCCACAACCACCCTCAACATCCTGTGGTCAGCCTTAGGGCTGAGTTACAGGTATATTTTTGGAACCTGAACATGGCCTGTTGTTGGGTTATCTGCAGGTTGCTCTTCCCCTCCAGCCAGCCAGCCAGCCAGCCAGCCATGCTGCCTGGATCAAACCATAAAACAAATTGTGTGGGTATTTCAGCAAATGGGGCCCAGCACACACTGACACACGCCACAGCTTAAACAAGGCACAGGGCTCATCTAAACCAGGCCACAGTGTTCTGCTTCCCAACAATGACAGCTGGCAGAGGAACAACTTCGACTGGCCTTGCTGCAGCAGAAAGTCTTGGGACAACTTAAAGACTAAAATGTTCATTATTGCATAACTTTTGCAGATATGATGGAACTCCATCAGATGTAGAAGGTACTAACCTCTGTCAACAGAAGCAAACACAAGCACAAATGTACCCATGTGAGCACTGGAGGGGAAATGTTCTCCTACAGAGGAATTTCAAAGGGAGAACCCAAGAGAGAGGACCAAGTTCAATTAGAATGGAGAACAACATTTGATCCTCTTTCTTTGGGCATGGATAAGAATAAGGGTTCCTCAGTCTAGGTTTCAGTTGACTGAGCAATATTAAGATGGCGGCAGTACCATCAATTGCTGCTGCTGTGAATTGTCTCCACGCTTAGTTTGCATAGAGTCCAGCTTTCCTGGAAGTTTCCATTAAATGGCCTTTCATGGCCATTTAATTCTGCTGTTTCCACTTTCCTTCTCTACCCATGGAAATAAAAAAAGGCAATTTAGGGCACAGTCCTATGCATGCAGTCCTGCATGGAGCAGAACTGAGCAGAGGGTTGGACCCCGTGGCCTTCTCGGCCCCTTCCAACTTGGCTATTCTCAGATTCTGTGATTCTACAGTTCAACAGGAAAGCTTCTCCAACTTCCAGCAGCTCCCTGCTGGCTGTGCCTGATTGTGCCACACTGGGAAATGCAGGTTGTCTTGCATCTCAACATGCGCACAATGGAGCCCTTATTCTTTTCTATCTCCATGTATGGCTGATGAGCCCCAGAACAGCATTTGGAGGAAATGGCTGGGCTTGGCTTACCTCTAAGCTTGTGTTGCCCACCCTGCCCTTTGGAGGATAGCAGAGGGAGCGGCCTGGCACTTCTGCCCAGCAGACAGCATCCTTTGGCCAGCAGTGCAATGCAGGCGCCTCCCTTCCCTCTGCTTCATTCTCCCGCAGGTGCCAGCTTCTCTGGAGGAGGAATTGGCTCAGGCACAGGAATCCATCAAGGCCCTTCAGAGTCACAGGAGGTGAGTGGCCTGGTCAGGACCTCCAGCTGCACGATGGTGTGCTCCCCATGGGCAGGTCCCAGTGTGTGGGAAAAGAAGTTCTTCCTTCAGTGGCAGGTCTCTCCAGTGTTAGGGAGTCTTCATCTCCACACCTCTGCCTCAGCTTTGTGTGAGATAAAATGGCAAACTCTGCACACATCCCCTTGAAGCAAGGGCATTTCAGGGAACGATGGGAGGATACAGATGTTGTGGTCCAGCCTTTTCCCTGGGGGATGGGGCCCCAGATGTTTTAGATGACAACCTCTGCCTGCTTCAACCATTGCTCAGCAGTGATGCCTAATGCATCCAGATGACACTGTGTTAGGGAAGTTTACAGCAGCCACCCACTCTGGCTATGGGATAATATCACTGAGGGCTAACAAAATCCCAGTCCAAGGTGACTGCCAGCAGGACTAATGGAGGGAGGAGGAGAAATACACATCATGTTGACCCTGTGGAGTACAGGAGGTTTTTTCTGAGAAATAGGCAGCTCAAGGAGCTTGAATGATTTATAGCCTTGTAGGTCAAATTAGATGGTGCTCCAATATGATCGGAAGCAGCAGAGACCATCAGGTACTGGCACAAATTGATCTGGGCAGGCTGTTCCCTGCCAGGGGATAGAGCACCGCACTTCCATGCCTGTCGAAGCCCACATGGAGTGCCGATAATGCAGCCTCAGGAGCATGGTAGCCAGACTGGTGGCCATTGAGCCCAGTCACCTGGGGCCACCCCTCATGGGACCACCACACTTCCTGCTTTGGCTTCATCAGGCTCAGGCCAAGGCTTGTGCTGGCTGACTGTCATGCTGTGATAAGTCCTTCTCCGATAAATCCACAGCCTTTCCTCTGATAGTACTGCCGAGCCATTTTATTGTTCTGCAGCTACCTGAAGAGCGAGTTGAATAAATGGGAGAGTAAAGCACAGCACTCCCATTCTGCCCAGGAAGAGAGACACTGTGCACTAGAAGCAACACTCTGTGAACCGATAGCAAGCCAGGAGACTCTCAGGGTGGAGGTTAAGGAAATGAGGCTGGAAATCCAGGTGCACAGAAGGGGTCAATATACCCTTTGGGTGTGGGGCAAAATTTCTCCTGGGGTTTCCTCAGGTGCCACAAGACAAGGACCCTGCCAGAGCACCTCTGTGGGCCAAATGAGCTTGTTCCTCACCAGCAGCTGCTCCCCTCCCAGTGCAAGTACTGTCTTTGAGAAGGCAGATTTTTCTCTGGGAGTGGAATGGGAAGGATGAAAGTGAAACTCTTCCTTCACGTCTGCCATGTTCCAGTCTGGATGGCACTCCCTGGAGCAGCTCTGTGCGTTCACTGCAGAAGCCAGTCATCCTTATTTATTTGTTAAAGTTATGCTCCACCTTTCTTTCCAAAAGACAATCAAGGCAATGATGTGTGTAACTGATTGGTGCCTCATGAGATGTGGCAAAGTAGGTGTTCTCTATGGAGATGAGTGCTGAAGGGCCTGCCACTGAAAAGTAGCGCAGAAAGTCACCTTTTAGGAGCCAGTTACTTGCACAGGCAGAACTGCCTGCTTTCCCTTGGCACACAGTCCAAGATAGAAAAGCTAAGGCCTGATTCTCAGGTCTGTGCTACATCCCCAGAGTGACTGCTTACTCTTCTCTACAAATGGATGAATTAATCAGCATCTCTGCACAGGAAGTTCAATATCAGGAAGAAAGAGTTCAGCCTAGGCTTCCCCTTGACGTATTTTATTTATTTATTTATTTATTAAAACATTTTTGCCTTCCTGTGTCTCATCTCACCACCCTTTTTGTAGAGGGTTAGGGTTTGAGTGAGCCCCACCTGCCATCTGAATTGGTGCAACCCAGACACTGACCTCAAGAAGCCTGATACTGCTAAATCAAAATGTTTAGATGAACCCACCTGGGGTTAGGGCCTAGGGGTCAGCACCATGTAGAGCTCACTGAAAGTTCAGACTAAAATCCATGGTGGATACATGGCCCCACTGATCCTGGAGCTTCCAGCCTGCACTGGGTGTTGACTATTAGATGAAGTTAGCCAGGGGCCATGGGAAACATTTTGCTCTCCCCTCATTTGAGGTAATTCCCTGAGGTGATCACATGCTTGGGGATGCTAGCAAGGAGAGAAATCCCCACTGCTATTTCCAGCTAGGGATGGGAGATACCCACAGGGTGAGCTGCACCCCAGTAGCATGTCAAGTAACATTTGTTCCATCTTTCTTTTACAACGTGCTCAGAATATCCCTGTATGTAGGAAGAAGCCCTTGAAGGAAAGGAGTCTTTTGAATGGATCATGCTGCTCCCCATTAAAGCCCACCCAAAAGCCTTTGCTCCTGCCCTCCTCTTGCACTGAAAGCAAGAGCACTTTAGAGCCGCAGGCTGGTATTGCCAGCAGGAATTCAGGATCACCAGAGATTACACTGAGGCCCAAAGTCTCCCAAACCTCCAGCCCTAAAGCTGCAGCTCCTGAAAACCTGGAAGGGGGCATCAGTCCTCTAGCAACTCTCTTTGGAGAACATAAACCTGAGACAAGCAGGGACAAGCAGCGGTGGAATGAAGATCACAAGCTTGAGCTCCCCTGCTGTGACAGAGGCTCTTCTTAGGGAGAGACAGGTGAAAAAGGAGCAGGGAAAGGAAGAAGAACTGCAGCAGATCGTGATGAAATTAAAGGGGTGCTGTCCTGCCAAGCACCGCCAGTTAGGATGGCCTAATTGGACCCCAAAGGACTTGATCTGATTTGAGGCTCAGCCTGGAATCTATTCTCTGAGCCTGTATCACTTAGTCCTGGGCTGCACAAAGTAGTAATGGAGGAGTTTGTAGCTGCCCCCAGGATACTGACATCCATTCACTTAAAGCTCTTACTGCTAGTAACTACACTCAGGAGAGCCATTTCAACTTTTTAGAAGAGGAGGAACCAGGCAAAGCTGGAAAATTGCCAGATGATAAAGGGCTGTGCAAATGGGGTGGTCTGTGGGCCCAGGGGTCTGCACCAGCACAGGAGCCCCTCAGAAAGCCAGCTAGCAAGGGCTAGTTGAACAAGGGGCCCTGCCTCATTTTCATTACAACTTCTCCTGGGGAAACCCCACTGAAAGGTCTACATTTTTGCTCCATTCCCATTCATTGAAGGGGGCTTCCATGGGAGAACTTTGTGCTGGATTGTGACCCATGTATTCAGTTTTAACCCTCTCCTTCAGGGGAAAGAGAGTGCCCTGCATGTTAAACACCACACACAATTACACACCTGGATTTGTCTTGAGGATGCTGGTTTTAGCTTCTGCCCTATTATTGAAAACTTCAAAGCAGTCATTAAATGGCATTCATCACAATTAAGCTGATTGCTGCCATTATTTTTCACCTTTTAGTATCTGCTTCAAGATGCCGGGGTGTCTTCTTCTCTCTACCCACCCCATTCAATCAGTGTAAAAGAAGTAAATGCCAGTCCTTTCCGTGGTGCCAAAATTATTTCTTGAAGTGTCTCTGGCAGGTTCACCATCATTCTGATGTCACAGTGAGCCATAATACTCATTCGCTTTCTCATTAGTCCTTTTTTCAAGAGTGTAATCACAGCATCTGCTCTTTTATAGGCTCATCATATACTTGATTGTATCTGACTGACCATGAGTGTTATAGATAATGTTTTAGAGGTGTGCACTTTTGTGGCAGTGCACAGCATATGTTCACTTCCACAAAAGCTCTCATATGGACATGCAGGCAAAACCCCATGGTCCTCATTGTGCATTTTTGTCTCCTGAGTCCACTCTATTACTATTAGATCTATTACTTCAGCTCCTGAGGGGTGGCTTTAGTTCCCAAGGCTTTGTATTTTAGCATAGCCTCGTGCTGCACTGCCACATGCTTGGGCATTTGGCCTCTACTGTATTTTGGTGATTTATTGTGATTTTCATTGGTTTGTTATTGTGTTTATAGCTGTTGTACAAGGGCCTGGAGAACGTGCTTTATGAGGCATTTAATTCATACTATAATTATACTAAAAAGTGCACAGTCCTGTGGCTGGCAGACAGTGTCTGGCTGGGCATGGGAAAAGGCAGAATCCCAGCTGCACCCTCTTTGCCTTCTCAGCTAGATGTCTTCTTTCTGCCCTGACTGAGGCCCAAAGACGGAAGGTTGCCCTTGGGGCAGGCTCTGGGGAAGGGCATCGGGGAGGTGGGGAGGGGAGGGGTGAGGCACTGGGCCAAACTCACAGACTCTCCTTCTTGCAAGGAGCAGGAAATGGCAGTCAAAACTGGCTGGAGAAGGATGATGGACAGGGTTACAGCTGGCTCCTTGGAGCAATTTGTGCTGTCCGCAGCACTATTTAGCTCTTAAGGAAAGATGTCCCATGTGAATGGGGATGGGGATGGGCAGTGCTGTGGAACCCTGTACTCAGCACGTCTGTAGGAGGGGAGGCTGCTGCACTTCTAGGGTTGGCAGAGACACTACCATGCGATTCAGCACTTCAGGAGAGGCAGGTTGCTTACCTGTAACTGTTGTTCTTCAAGTGGCCATCTGTGCAATCACACATTATGGGTGCTGCACCTGTGCAGTGCCTCAGCAGGGAAAGATTCAAAGCTTTAACGGATTTTGGCGGGAACTCTGCGCCCCCTCCCCCACTATGGTATAAAGGGCGAAGCACCCGCCATTTTCCCCAGTCTAATGAAGACCATCCAGTCGGCCTCTAATGGATGAATGGTCAGTGTCAGGAGACACCAATGGATAGTATTAAAGAAACATACTAATAGAATGAGAATAATACATTCAGTGGATGTATAAGTAATACAGTAAAGAAACCTTTACAAAGTCTGTCTCTGACACCAAGTGGGGCTGGCGGGTGGGTTGTGTGAATGCACAGATGACCACTTGAAGAACAACAGTTACAGGTAAGCAACCTGCCTTTCTTCATCATGGTCTCTTTGCATTACACATTATGGGTGACTAGTAAGCTTACCACACACAGAGGCAGGACAATGTCGTCAGTGAAGAATTGAAGAAAGGATCACACGACCAAAGGAGCAGTCTTTTCTGTCATGGACATCGAGTCTATAGTGTCTAGTAAATGTGCAAGGAGTAGTCCAAGTTGCCACCTTGCAGATGTCAGGCAATGGAATGCCAGCAGAAAAAGCTGAAGAGGCTGCCACAGCTCTAGTGGAATGACCCTTGGGTATGACAGGGAGGTCTAACTTCGACAGGTCGTATGCCAATTCAATGGTCTGGACAATCCATCTGGAGAGTCTTTGGGAGGAAACAGCCAAGCCCTTATCATGTTCCAAGTATTTAACAAAAAGGCATTTCGTTTTCCTGAAGTTCTCCATACGGGATTGGTAGAAAGCCAGGCAGCACCTTACATTGAGTGAATGCAGAGATTTCAAGGGCGTCAAGGGCATGGGGAAAAAAGCTGGTAGAACAATATCCTGATTGATATGAAATGGCGTAGTGACTTTAGGAAGACAGAATCAGTCTGAAGAACAACCTTCTCCTTATGAAAGCTGAGGTAAGGAGGGTCAATATGAAGGGCACAGAGCCCTCTTAGACATAGTGATGGTGATAATGAAAGCCATTTTCCAGGACAACAGGTGTAAGTCAGTGGTAGCCCAAGGTTCAAAGGGGACTTTGGTAAGTGCCTGTAAAACCACAGAGAGACTCCACATTGGTACCACTGAAGGAACTGGTGGCTGGAGATTTTGTAGTCCTTTCAGGAAATGGCAGACGAGGACATGTGAGAAGATGGAGAAGCCAGAGATTAGACCACGGAAGTGAGAAATTGACGTGATGAAAACCTTAATAGAAGTAGGTTTAAGTCTGTGTTGGTGTAGGGATAACAAGAAGAGTAAAATATTATCAATTGAGGTTGGGTGTGGTAGAAATTGGTTGGTTGCTGCAAAGGTGGCAAAACGTATCCATTTAGCCTTGTATGAGCATTGAGTTGTTGGTCGTAGACCAGATTGGAGAATAAATTGAATGTCTGGGTGAAGGATGTTCGAATCCAAAGCAGAACCTGTGGATTCCAATGGTACCAAAGATCCCATCAGTACAGAGAATTGTCAGTACCGAGGAAGCGACAGTCACTGAATAAGTCAAGTGGTGAGATTCAGAGAGTTGAGGTCCGGATGACGAATCGCCCAGTTTTCCTGAGTAAGGAGATGAGGAATCTGGGGAGACGGAAAAAAGTTCTCTTGGAGAGACTGAGAATGGTGGGAAATCAGGGTTGCCATGGCCACCAAGGCGTTGGAATTCTCAGAGCTTCGTCTTGAACAATTTTGGCCAGGGTTTTTGTGCTGAGTGAAATCGGGGGGAACGCATAGCAAAACATGTTTGCCCAGGTCACCATCAGTGCATCTCCCAGTGAGTCTGGGCTGATGTCTGCCCAAGAGCAATAGTTTGTGCAAATTGCATTGTCTGCTGTGGTGAATAGATCTATGTCCAGGGTGCCCCAGCACTGGAAAATGTGGTCGCAAATCTGTCGACCCAATTCCCACCCATGAGCTGTCGACATCCGTCTGCTGAGGGCATCCGCTTCTTTGTTGTCTACACTGGCAAGATGGACCGCTAGTGGGGTAATCCATCAGTCCCATATGCGAAGGGCAAGATGTGCCAACGGTACCGACTTTGTGCCACCCTGTTAGTTGATATGGAGGACAGCCACGACATTGTCTGAGGCTATTTGTACTACTCGGTCCCAAAGAGTCGACTCGAAAGACCGGAGAGCTTTGAAGACTGCTAGAAGCTCCAAGTAATTGATGTGCCTGGACATTTTGTGACCATGCCAGGTGCCTTGAGTATGGAGATTGGCACAATGTGCTCCCCACCCCGCAAGGGAGGCATTGGTGTATAGCAGGGGTCCTCAAACTTTTTGAATAGGGGGCCAGTTGAAAGACTGCGGTGACTATCGCGGGCCGGTGAGGTGCCGTCAGGCGCATGCAAGGCAGCATCGGGTGCATGCAGCAGTGGCTCGCTCTCTCGCTTAGAGATATCCCAGAGAGTCCAAAACCATCTCCAAGCGAGTGAGCCACTACCTCCACACCTGTGCAGCAAGTGTGAGAGCAGGCAGCGAATGGCGGCGCGGGCTGGATGGATGGCTATGGCAGGCTGGATCCATCCCATGGGCCGTAGTTTGAGGACCCATGGTGTACAGGGTCACTGTCGGTTGTGGCTGGCAGAAAGGGACCCCTGTTATGAGGTTCTCTTTGATCGTCCACCAAGTCAGAGTCCGGAGGACGAAAGCAGGTGGAAGCAAGAGACAATGCGGAGAGTCATGTTGAGGATGAAAGAGATGGTTGAACCAGAGTTGCAGGGGTCACATTCAAAGTCTGGCATTGGGCACCACGGTGACTGTGGAGGCCATATGTCTGAGCAACTTCTGGATGGAGAGCGCGGGAGTAGGTCGGCCATTGGAGATGCGATGAATCAAAGACCGAAGCTTGTCCATTTGAGTTTGTGGTAGAAACGCTCTGGCTTGGATTGAGTCGAGGCATGCTCTGATGAAGTCTATGACCTGTGAGGGAGTGAGGCAGGATTTTTCAATATTAATATACAGTCTGAGTTCATCTAAGAGTCTACACGTGGTATTGATGGCTGAAAGCAGGCTCTCTCTAGATGAGGAGATGATCAGCCAATCGTCCAGATAAGGATAAATCTGGATGCCTTGTAGCCTGAGGTGGGCACAAACAGGGGCCATGCACTTTGTGAAGACTCGTGGAGTAGTAGCGAGTCCAAATGGGAAGACAGTATACTCGGAGAGGTCAGAATCAACAGTGAATCGGAGCAGTCGTCTATGTGACGGGTGGATGCTGATATGGAAGTACGCATCCTTTAAGTCCAGAGATGCGAACCAATCTCTCCTGAGCAACAGAAGGATATTCTGAAGGGTGGTCATCCAAAATTTCTTAGTCTTGATTAACTTGTTAATGCCACGTAGATCAAGTATCGGGCATAGACCACTGTTTCGTTTCAGGACTGTTAAATATCTTGAGTAGAAACTGTGGAGCCCCTCTGAGCGAGAGAGCTGGCGAATTGCCCCTTTACAAAGTAGCTGGGAAACTTTGTCTTGAAGGACCGTCAATGGAGAAGTGTAATGGATCGGTCCCGAAGGGAGCACAGTATCAAACTCGATTTTATATCCTTGCTCAACAATGAAAAGTACCCACTTATCAGATGTGATGGACTCCCAAATGGGGAGTCAGCTTTTGATCCCCAAAAGAGAGAGGGGAAGGTGGGTGGAGAGAGAGAAGATCAGTCCATGCGTCCCATCAACGCTGTCGCTTGTTGGTGCCCTGACGGCGATGGCCCTGTTGGAAGTGGGAAGCAGGCTGCTTTCGGGTCCGTTGTTGCTGAGGTTGGTACTGTTGATGGGAGGTATATTGTTGGTAGGGCTGGTACCAATAAGAAAGAGACTATGGCCACTTACATTGGTTCTGATTTGGTATTTCCATCCTCCGGGCGGTGACTCGAGCATTGTAGATATGCTCAAGTTTGTGGTCCATGTAAGCATTAAAGAGATCAGACCTGTCGAAAGGCATGCCTTTGATGTCCCTCTTCATCTCATCCAGGAAATTGCATGAATGCAACCATGCATGTCGGTGTAGAGTGATGGAGCCGACAAGCGCCCGGAAATCACAATCCACATGATGCTGCGCCATACTGAGCTGTTGTATGGCCAGCTGCATGGATTCACGGATTAATACATGGGCCAGATTGTGTTGTTGTTCTGGCAAGGTTGAAGTAATAGATTCCAGCCTTTGCATCACAAAGTACTGGTATCTGGCCATTGTCGCCTCACAGTTAGAGAACCACAAGCCCAGTCCCATTGCAGCGTAGATACAACGCAACATCAGGTCTATCTTGCGACCCTCCTTATCTCTTGGGGTCGAGTGCTCCCTATTGTCTCAACCCTGTGACGACTCAACAACTATGGAGTTCGGTTTAGGGTGTTTGAGCAAGAAGGGAATGTCCTGCTCCCTAACCTTATACAAGGAATAGCGCCAAGACATTGGTTGTGGCTGGCTCAGAAACTCCCAAGTGTCCGTCATGGCCTGGCGAAGAGTCGTTATCAAGGGTATGGAGATAGCTGATGACTGTTCCTTACGAACAATGTCATAGAAGTTCACCCGATGTTCAACTTCTATCTCCAATGACCTTGCGAGGTAAGCCATCAGTTCTTCAAATGTGGAGTACAACTCTTCTGGTGACCCAGGTCTCTGAGTTGAAATGACAGCATCAGGAGAGATGGAAGCTTGATCCGAGTCCTCTGAGTCCAAGTTGTACTGGTACAGAGGACTGGGGAACGAACCAGCCCGAGACAAAAGAGGGTGGGAGACTGCAGCTGCTGAAGTCAAAGGTGCGTCTGCCCGGGACGGACAAGGGTGACGTCTGAGCACCGAAGGCATGGAGTAGTATCCATACAGTGGAGGGTAGTCCCAAGGATAGGATTGGGATGGATCGAATCTGCTATACCGCATAGGAACCCAGCTCCTAGATGGTTGGCCTGATGCACGCTGATGGCGATGCATGTCAGATAGAGGCTGAGGTCTTGGCAATGCCTCTGGTGATGATGGCATCAGAGTAGGAGAACGCGCCGATGGATGGCCAGGTTGAGATAGGGGAGAAGAATCCCATATCTCACTGTCTGACATCAATCCGCGAACAGCTGCCTCAGAGCGGTCCAGAGTTAAAGGAGCCAACAACAAGATCCTTTGCGGGGATCCAGGTGGTATAACCTGCATGACGGCCTGGGCAGTTGGACCCGAAGAGGTTGGAACTGCATTGGCCGTCAGGACCGATGGGCAGTTGAGCCCGAGTCCCTGCGAGGCTCCTGGGCAAGCTTACGCTGCTTGCGATCGACCTGGTCGGCTTTAGCCTTCTTTAACTTTTTCGGAGCTGATGGATCCTCAAGCCCAGTGTGCTTTCTCTTCTCCTTTTGTTTTTGAAAGGAGGAATGATGGCCCGGGGGGGCCCCTTCTGACTCACTCTGTTTTCTATGTTTCTATGTTTCCTTGGAAGCAGCACCCTCAGATGGTGGATGAGGGGAAGACACCATAGGAGGGCCTGTAGAAGAGGCCTGAGTGGCAAGCTCATCAGAGGCAATCAGGGCCTGATCCCAAAGAATCTTCCTCAGCCGATTTTCTCAGTTCTTCTGAACTTGCTTAGTGAATGACTGACAGTGGCCACATTTGTCAATCTGATGCCCCTCTCCGAGACAGAGGAGGCATAGCTTGTGTAGGTCTTGGCTCCATACTTCAAACATTTTTGAAATGCTGCACGCTGAACCATCGAGAAGAAAGAATGGATAGCAAACGGGAAGAAGAAGAACTATAGAAAGGTAAGTATATATATAGGATTTTTTTTAGTGGAAGGGGAAGGGGAATTGGGGGAAGAAACTGTTCTAAACAGGGAAGGTAAGGATTTAAAACTTGGAAGGGATTTCTTAACAGGAGAAGAGCAACAAGAATCAATGAACAAGAACAACAAGGTAAAATCCAATAGAGTAAGAGAGAGTAATGAACGGCTTGAGGCAAAGTGATCAGCGGTCAAAAGAAGACTGGGGAAAATGGCGTGTGCTAGTGGAGGAGGGGTGCAGAGTTCCCGCCAAAATCCGTTAAAGCTTTGAATCTTTCCTAACTACAGGCACTGCGCAGGCGCAGCACCCATAATGTGTGATGCACAGAGACCACGCTGGAGAACAAGTGGTTGTATTGTTGTAAGCCGCCCCGAGGCTTTGGCGAATGGGGCGGCATAAAAATGTTTTAATAAATAAATAAAAATAAAGTGGTTCCAGATCACCAGGGAGCCTCTGCACATTGAGTTCCTTGCATGCAGTTCTCCCCCCTGCACACAGCTGTGCTGCACGCAGTGCTGAGCACTGGCTGGTGGTGCCAGGTTAGAGGAGCAGAGTCTTTGATCTGGGGGTGGCCAAGGTAGGACTTCAGCTGCCTGAGCTGGGGCCTCACCCTGGTTCATGGAATGGCCACCCCTGACACCCATTGCTGGCAACCTGGTGCTCCCACAGAGGCCACCAGATCCACAGAAGTTGCTTGTCCAGAGTACAGCGTCCCTGAGCTCATTAATGTGAAGCTGAGGACAGATGCTGAAGCTTAGACATAATGCATGGCCCCAGTTCATGTTGCTTAAAGCCATTTGAACTCAGTACCTTTAACTGTATCTGAAATGCCTTGCTTCCACAACAACAGGAGCTGTTGTTTCATTTTGCTTTATTTTGTTTGCCCAAAGAGGTTTTGATTCCACCATTTTCTTCCTTCTTCTAGAACAGATCTCCATGATCAAGGAGGGATTGCTCTCCCCAGCTGAGAGTGTTTGCAAGTCTTTCTCTGATCTCATCAGCCAAGTAACCTGGCCAGTCTGGAAATGTGGGGATGGAGAACTTGGTCCTTCCCTACTGCCTGACAGTCCTGGGTAAAACAAGCAGCCATGTGACCTCTTCCCTCAAAGGTAGTTCAGATGCACCAGCCAGCAGCTCACAGATTTATATTCTATAGCTGTGGATGACCATGTAATGTGACAGACAAATCCTTCCATGTGGTCGTTCTTCTCGTTTTGTACCCTGATCTTTTAATGACTGAAATTCACTGCAGATTTAACCAGTTTGGAAATGCTTCTGTCTCCTTTGACAAGGATCATCACTGACTATCTCTAAGTTCAGTCCTGTCCAAGTCAGGCAAGTTTCCATCATCCAATAAGAGAATTAGGCTATATATTTAACCCTTTCCTATTTGTATCGCCTCCACTGAAATGCACTTCACATTGGCTGTCTCACACCCATCGTTTGAAGCAAATATGGTCAAGATGATGTATCAGACTTGAAATAATGGGAGTGGATTATTGACATTTTTGGATCTGACTAATGTAAGGGTATGGCCAGTTCAGGCTCACACG
Organism: Varanus komodoensis; assembly: GCF_004798865.1. Classification (NCBI taxonomy): domain Eukaryota; kingdom Metazoa; phylum Chordata; class Lepidosauria; order Squamata; family Varanidae; genus Varanus; species Varanus komodoensis. The sequence goes on from NW_025335627.1 coordinate 17,837,933, forward strand.
GGGGCTGTATGACAGTATCTCAGTGTCCCAACAGACACAGGAAGAGCTTTTTGTCCTCCCAGCTGCCCATGGCTATGAAAGGGTCGTAGTTCTTATCGCAAGCATGGACTTCTGCAAATATGTGGTGAAAAAGCAGCAGCTTGGTCTCATAGTCCAGTCCAATTTGCAGACATTTTTGCCCCTCCCTGCTTTGTCCCTGGCTCAGACCCTTGCTGCCTAGGCTCCAGCCATCCCAGGAACATGGCCTGCAGGGATGCAGCCCAGAGGCTGAAAGAGGTTGCCCGACTGCATGGCTGGGATCTGTCTAAGCCACAAGGTGTGACACAAGGAACACATTATACTTGTATAATGTGCATATAATATTTTAATTAAGTATGCACCCATTTCCAGAAGAGGTCACAGTTCATGCAGCAGCTGCTGCCCCCAGATCTAACACGGGAGAAGAGCCAAATGACATGATTTTTTTTAGCCCATCCTGCTCCTGAAGGAGCTGATCACCTTTTCCAGAGTCAAGCAGCCATTTGGATTGCTCGATTTAGGGTTGGCATGCAGGCACATCTGTGACCCTCAGTCAAGGGCCATGGTAGATTCCAAAAACATCCAGGGCTGAGGCCCACAGGCCCTCCCTGCAAAATGCTGTAAAGTATCTCTGTGGGGGTGCATTGAAAGGAGACTGTCTCCTGAGAACAGCCCTTCTTATGGAAGAGGGGTGCATACTTAGGGGAGAAGAGTCTGAGTTTGGGGCGGCAGCATGAGGTGAAGCACCTCTGGAAAAGCCAGCTATTCCAGGCGGGGATTATGGGGGCCTCTGTACTTTTATTTCAGCAAGGCTCCAGGGACAGATGGTTTCCCAGAGGTTCGGGGCTCCAGCCCTAGCGGGCCACCTGCTGCAATCGCCTGCAGCCTCAGCTGCTCTCTGCACCTCGACGCTGCACGGCTCCTAGAGCCGACAGTCCCGGCAAGGGAAGCGCCGGCAGGTCGGATCGGCAGTCACCGGGCTGCACCCGCAAACCTCGAGAAGCTCTCCTTGGTGCTGAAGCAGGCCTTGCAAGCTCGGGCTGCCGCGTTGCCTGCTCCAGAAGAAGCTACGAGTGGGGCCCGATTCACCTTTCGGGATCTGAGGGAGAAATAAGCGCGTCCACTTGACCTGAGACTCTAAAGTCCACCGGGGATTCCCCCCCACCGTCCACCACCACATTTTCTTTGCATGGAACTGCGGGAATAGGAGGCTTCGCACTGCAACTTTGCGTCCAAGCGTGGTGCCGACTCGCCCTCCACCGCCCTCCTCCCCGGCCAGTCTGTTCGTTTCTTGAAGGAGGAGATTTCGTGACCTTCCGATGGTTTCTCGTGTGTTTTGCAAGCACTTGCAGAGAACTTTACTCCAGCTGCTGCTCCAAGATCATGCAAAGACTCGCTGAAATCCTCAGAGCTGCTCCTGGTGCACAAAATGCAGGACTAGCTGTGGGAGTGGGGATGGACTGCATTTGACAGGCGGCTGCAGGAGCACCGACGGATCAGGTCAGGGAGCGAGCTCTTTTTAAATGGCTCGCTTAGGACACAGTGAAATCAGATGGAAGCAATGGGAGAGTTTAGTGTAGATCTACTCAGACAAAAGCCCCATAGAGTTGTTGTTGCTGCTCTTTGTTATTGTTTGTTACATGGCAACTATAGCCCACCATTTTTATTTTTGCAAGGAACCCAAGGCAGCTTACATAGTTCTCTGCTCCATTTTTATCCTCACAACAGCCCTGTCAGGTAGGTAAGCCTGAGAGTCTGTGATCAGCCCAAAGGCACTGAGCAAGCTTCATGGCTGAACTTGGATTTTCCAGGTCCCCGGTTCAATCCTCTAACCACCACACCACACTGGCCCTCACAAAGTGAGTATAGTAAAGGAAGGCAGCCCAGACCCCTTCAGATAGTGAATGGGGCATCTTAGAGTTGTAGTCCAAACATCTGGAGAACATGAGGTTGTCTACCACTACAGCAAAGAGTCCAAGCCCCTTTTGGGCCAAAGTCTGAATTCAATTTTGGAGATGTTTTTCGGGCACACATCCTGCTGGTGGGTGGGGCAGAAAGTCAGAAGGCCGTGGGGTGAGGGAATGGCTGTCTGGGGAAGCTCCACAGGTCTTTATTGGGATCCCGTGGGCTGGATTTGGCACTGACATTCAACACCTGCCCTTGACTGTTTTGGCTAATGGGTGGTATAGAAATTAACACCTAATTAGAGTACATTGGTACCTTGGCTCATGAACTTAATCCATTCTAGGACTCTGGTCATGACCCAAATTGGTCATGAGCCAAGTTAAATTTCCCCATAAGGTTCAATGTAAATAAGGTTAATCCGTTCTGTACCCATTTTTTTTTAATCAGAAAAATGTGAAGCAAAGTGACAAAGAACAACAAAGATCGTGACCATCTCCTCACCCCCACCCCGAACACAAGTGCAGCCATCTCCCTGCCCTGCCCCCAGCACGAGATTGCGCCCGTCATCCCTGCACGCACCTGTCATCCAGGCACACGGGGGCGGGGGGGAACAGGAGCGATCACAGACACACTGGGGGAGGGAGAGACGGGCGCGATCTCAGCTATCTCCCCCCCCCCCAGCATCTCCCCACCCGGCGCCCGTGATCATGCATGTCTTCCCTGCACGAACGCAACTGCAATCGTGGCCATCTCCCCACTTGGGGGGGGGGGTGGCTGCAATCTTAGTCGCCACCCAATGTGGAGTTTGCGACCCACGTCAAAATTTTTATGAAATTTTTGTGACCCAATTTGTTCATGAACCAAGGCGTTCATGAGCCGAGGTAGCACTGTATAGGATTGCAGCCTCAAACTGGCCCATTGCTCTCCCCACTGAAACCACCTGGGTTTTCCTTAAATGGCCAAACCAAATTCACAATAGATACCCTGTTGTGCAAATGGCATAAACCGGTCTTTGGAAAGTTGGTGCCCTCCAGAGGTGACAGGCTACAACTCTCATCACTCTCAAGTGCAATTTGAAGGGCTTGGAAAAGCTGGTATAACCTGTGGTGATGTTATGGTAGAATGTGATTTAAACCACGCTCCCATCACAGATAATGTTTGTGAGCTAAATGTCTCCATTTTCCAGTTGACATAGAAATGCTGTTCAAGATTATACTTCTAAGTTTTTGGTCCTGAGGTGGGAAATACCAGGGGATGCTCTTGTATCAGGTGGAATAACATAAGCCTTAAGTCATTTTTTTTATCAAGAACAAAATGTATAAAGAAAGCCTTACATTTGCCTCCCCACAGAATTCTCTGGAAAAAATGGCTGTGTGTTTCACTATGTCCTTTCTCAATTTTCAATGGTTATATAACTTTTTCGTGCAGCAACTTCTGGCCCCATCTTCAAAAGAATTCTGAAAATAATGAACATACTAACAATTATGTGTATGTGACCTGTAGGCAAATTTCTCCATTCACTCATTCAGACTAATTTTACAAAAGTCTTTACAATGAATTTTGATAGCACCCAGCAGTCTTTAAGTATATAATTTGCATTCTGGAAAGTCAGTACTTCACAAATGAAGGGGATGGGACATTTCTGCTGGGTAATTATTTTAGAATCTCTGACAAGGCAGTGAAGGGAAGGTCCTTGGTTTCTCTCCTGCTTTTGCCAATTCTTCTATTTCCCACTGCATCTCCAAGTAATATATTATTTGCCCTATTACAATAGATTCCCAAGGAAATTCTTGATGGTAGTGTAGAAGTAAATGGCACAAAGATGAAATCCATCATAGGAATCAAGGAACCTAAACAGCCATTTCAGCCACATGCCTTAAAGGTGTAGGAGCAATTTTCATCATGTAATAGCTGTGTAACTTGTCATGCCACAACCCAAATTTTTTTGCAACCCAGCAGCAGTTACAGGTTCTGCAAAATGGCTCATGAGTACCAATCGCGAGGCAGGATCAGCAGCATTCACAGCCATATCCAGCTGGGTCTGACTAGTGGTGAGGTCCCAGCCTCAAACTTGTAGTCCTCAATGTCCTTTGATGAGAACAGATGGGGCAGGAGAGCTGGATTTGTGTGGCGGGAGAGGTGGAGATGGGAAGCTCTGGGTGTCTGCAGAGCTGCAGAGGTGAAGTTGATTGGGGTCTCGGTGGAATTGGTGGGCTGCGAAAAGGTGGAGGCAGTTTGGTGAAGTGCCCTCGTCTCTCATAGATGTCTGGACAATAGACTAACTTGTACTGATCATTGTATAAGGGGCTTTGATGGTAAATGCCCCAAAGTTTGAAGAATCCACAGTAGAGCTGTGAGAGAGGGAACACAGACCATCTATCCCAGTTCAAGATGGGAGAACAAGAGTGATCCCTTCAATTGTCAGTTCCAAATAGCTCCAGTAGACATCAGGCCAGTGATGGTGCAGTAGGCTCCCTCAAAACTGTAGCCACTGGGGGGAGACAAATTGGCGATGTGTCTCTGAGCCCCCCCCCCCCCCAACACTGAGGCTATGGATTCAAGTGTTGGTGCTGGCCTTATGCCCTTGTGGGTGGTTAGTTTTGAAGTGGCCAGTGCCAGATGAGAATCAGTTACCATTTAGCTTTGGTGACTGAAGGTTCTCTTGACCAATTTCTTTGCCTTTTTGAGTTTCAACTTGTCCAGGGTGGGAGGAGGAAATGGAGCCTCAGAAGGGGCAGTGGTAGTGACCGATGGAGCTTTGCAAGAACATGGAGGTGGCAGTGGATGGGTGGGAAAGCTCAGGCACACCCAGAATGCCCTCAATTGATCAGCACAGTGCTTGTGGGCCTGCTTAGTAAAGGCCTAGCAGTGGAGGTACTGATTAAGTGTCCCTCACCCAAGTGAGCAAATGTTCATCTGTGGGCAGTTTCAGGCCACAGTACACACATTTGTGGAAGGGTGCCTTTGATGTCATGAAACGGCAAGGAAGGAGAGCGAAATAGAAGAAGGTTGTAATAGCAAAGGAACACAAAGAGGTGGATAGGTAAGAGAAAAGGGAATGGTTTTGGAAAAGAAAGCTCACGAAAGGATGAAGAAAATCAGATATGAAAAGAAAGACACCAAGTTTTGAGAACAAAAGGATCAGAGAGAAAAACACTTAAGGAAAAATAAAGAGGATTTTCCCAAGGCACCAAAGGCAGAGAGAAAGGGCAGGAACTCCTCTCTTTTATAATGGATGCTGGGGTGGGGGAGGGGGTCCCATCAAAAGATACTTAGTTATTGAATCCTCCTAATAACAGGTTCCACACAGGTGCAAAGTCCATACGTGTGACGCACAGAGACCACAAACAACTCACGGTGAGTTACATAATCCTCCTCTCCCTTTTTCCTCACAAAACCCCATGAGGTAGGTTAGGCTGTGGGTCAGTGACTGACCCCAGGTCACCTAAGGAGCTTCAAGCCAAATGCAGACATTTTAATATTAAAACACTGAAACATGACAACTTTAGGGCTGAACTATGTTCCAAGTAATGCTTAGTTGCACAGTGATGCAAATTCATGTCTTACAGCCAGATCCTGGTAAGGAATTTCTGCATGGAAGGTTTTCACTTAGGCAGAGAGCATTGTTTTATGAATTACTCATGCACAAGGAGGCTGTGTGTGTGGTTCCAGTGCACAATGACTTGCTGCAACCAATACGTGTGGTCACATGTTCTTCACTGGATCACATCTTAAAACATATCATTGGAATGATCATCATGTGCTTTGTATGTTTTTTTGGCAATGGCTTTCATGGTCTTGTGCATATATTTTATAACAGTGGTTCCCATAGTCACTTGCTACATGTATCTCTGCATAGAAGGTTGCATTTTTACATGTCCTCCTAAAAGTGGAAACAGGGAACTTTCTTTAGCCTGCAATTTTAAGCAGATTACAAGTGAGCCTTGCCTAACTTAACCATTCCAATTTAATGTTTAGGATGCCTTTCAGACTGTGCTGCCCAACAAGGTGGGTGGGCACAGGGTGAGACTAAAACACACACAGGGTGAGAAAGAACTCTGTCATCTTGACAATTCATACCCCAGGCTCACACCATTCTTTAAGATATATTATTAGTAGCAATCTCTTTTCCTAGCTTTCATTCACATGGGGAAGAGTAACAGGTTCAAAAACAAATGGACTATACCTCACCAAACAAACAAACAATGTGATAAGGCAGTAAATCAGGCATGCCAAACACGTAAGACCGCAACTGCTGCGAAATTACAGAGCCAGTGGCCTGTGATAATGCAGCTATGGTGACACCTGGAGGCAAGCATGAAACATCTTTCCTGTTGAATGCATCACAGCGTCCCTGGTTCCATAATGAAACATAGATGCAAAGCTAGTCAGAAGGGGCCTCCCGGGCCATCTAGTCTGACCCTCAGCTCCAGCCAGCTCTGCTCATGTAATCCCCAACATGTGGTTGTCCAATCTTTCCTTGAACACCCTCATTGATGGGGCCTCCACCACCTCCCTTGGAAGCCCATTCCATATCCTATGGGTCCTAACCATCAGGAAGTATTTCCTAACATCCAACCTGAAGTCTGGTTCTTTGAACTTTGCCCCACTAGAACACATCCTGCCTTCCACTGCAGGGAAGAACAGATCACAGCCCTCCTCCACATGACATCCCCTCACATACCACTTAAGTCGCTAAAAGATCCCCTTGGAGTCTCCTCCAGGCTGAAAAGACCCAGTTCCCTCAATCTCTCATGTCATCCCTCCCAACCTGGCTACCGTTCTTGAAACCCTGTGCTGAACCGATTCTAACCTAGCTATAGAAACACAGAGCTTGTTGGCACCAGGCACTAATGGAGTCTGGTTTCTATTATATCCCTATCACCATCATCCCTACCTACCAAAGGGCACAATCCTATGCAAGGTTAGACAGAAAAAACTCCCAGCACACCCCAGCACAGCTGGCTCAGGCATGCTGGGATTTGTTGCGTAAGATTGTACCTTATGTTTCTGAGCCATTAAAACAGACACAGACAAACCATTCAGGCTTTTGCTTTTTTGCCACTATGGATTGACCATATCTTCACCAGCATTTTTGAATGGAAGCTTTTTCCCCTCAAATGTACACATTCTGACTGTAACCCTGTAACACTTTCTGGGCAATAAGTCGAATATTTTCTATGATATAAAATAGAAACAGGAAGCATTTTTTCCTGCCATATTTGTGAAGTGACTCCCCCAACCCCCATGGCAGGTAAGGGTTTTTGACCACTCCCTTATAAACCTACTGAAACAGTTTTACTAATTGGAGAGAACTGCTCTCCTGTGGATGAATATAACTCTTGCTTCCATGAATGGTTGTGTCCAGCTGTTCAGATAAAAAGTAACCAACATTTTTGTTTACTGCAACATCAGCTGAATACGGAACACAAGAAGTGGATTATTAATATAAGAAAAGATAAATATAGAAGTTGCAATTTTCCATGTTCATGAATTCTTTAATACTCATTTACTAAGATGCAAAACAATGACAGCTGAATTTCCATTCAACAGCAGCCAACAAGATATGAATGAGTATTAAGTTCAAACAAAAACAAGTGCATGTCCTATTGTGTACTTTAAAAATAATTACAAACAATTTTAAAGGAAATAGTGAAAACAACAATGAATATAAAATGATCAAAAAGAAATTCAAGCTTTTTAGATCAAAAAGAAATTCAAGTATTATTTTGTAAAGTTCCTCAGACATTAGTCTTTGAAATTTAAGTTTGTGCAATACCTATCATTGCATAGTAAACATTGTAAAACTCCAGTTCTTTGTAATTTATTTTAACATGCACCTATAATATATTATTATTAATTTGCGTAGTGGAGCTTTCCTCCTAGTAGAGAATTTGCTCAATTCAGTGGGATCATGCAGCATATCAACATAAGCTATATAAAATGTCCATATATTTGCTTGATGAATCATTTTTAATGGATAAAAGTATAATGGCTAAAATGGAAAGTTAACATTTATTCTGTAAAGCCAACCCTTAAAATGACACTGAATGTGGTAAAAAATTAAGCAGTATATGTTCTCTACAAAATATGGTAAATGAAGACTTATAAAATAAGTATCTACCCTAACAAGTTTGATTGCGTAGCTCTAGTATTACATAAGATAATGTAATCCACTTCTGTGAGATATGTAGTTGCATGGTCATTTACATTCTATATGTAAGTTTGTGTACTGTAGAAAACACATAAACATAACAGTGTAGCAGAGGAGAAATTTAGACAAGAAATTATATTTCTTATGAAACTGCTAGTGTAGCAATAAGTTACACTAACTCATCATATGTACATAACTGGGGACCAGTGTGGTCTGATAAAAACATCACATCGCACATTTACAATGTTTTGTGAATTACTTCAAGAATTTTTTTTAGTAAAATAATCTGATTTTTGTAACCATGTTGAATGGCATTGTCTACTGTGGTTACCACATTGCTCCCAGAACTAAACCATAAAGGAGACCTTAGCACCTATTTAGATATCATTATTCCAAATATAACTGAAAGAGAAGTGGAATTAAGCAAAATAGTACTACTGGGAAGTGCCATATTGCACATGAGAGCATTTGAAAAGGAGCACATCAAGCACATACATTTTATTTGTGGAGACTCAGATCCATGTTTGGATTCTGGTAAGGAAGTAAAGGAAAATAAATTGCCTGCAAGACTGCCTTTCTTACAGTATTTTGAAGACTAAACATCAATGCTGTATTCGAGTCATGCAGCTTTCCCATTGCAACTTTTACCCACAATGGAATAGCAATCTCATCAATTAGAGTGATTATGTGAAAATAGCCATGCCCTCCAAATGTTATTGAATTAGGGTCATGAGAATGGCTACTGTGAACAGCTACTTGATTGTACTACTGATGAGAAAGCATGAAGAAAGAAAGGTATCCCAAATAATGGGTATTTTAATAACTTCTACGGTCAAATCTAAAAACAGATCCAACATTTTAAAAGTACCATGGCTTGCTTTATTTTAAGCTAGTTCTGAATTATGCAATGGAAAATAATCTTAAAATGTTAACATATTTACATCAATATACATTGAAGGTAATTTCTACAGTATCTGCTGAATTATACTAATATACATCGAAATATCTGTGATCAAGTCAAAAGCTTTTAATTATGTGGCTCTTTGGGGGCACACATCAAAAGTTAATTGTAATCAAAAAGTATTCTTTTACTGACATTAAAAAGTACTAGGCCAAACATTGGAGCTTCTGTTGTGACTGTACTTTCCTATTTATTTCATACAGTAGGATCTGTAACAAATGGTTTATAAGATGCTTACTGTCTTGAAAATGGCTGGTTTAATGCAAAAATGATCATTGACACTATTTCCCACCACACATGGAAAACCTGTGAGTGTGATTGCAGTAGCACCACAGTGGGATGTTGATTAGGCATCAGCAGAGAATGAGGTGGTTAGATGAAATCACTGAAGCAGTGGGCGTGAGCTTAAGTGGACTCAGGGGAACGGTGGAGGACAGGAAGGCCTGGAGGAATGTTGTCCATGGGGTCGTGATGTGTCAGACACGACTTCGTGACTAGCAACAAATAAAGCTAGCAACAAATAAAGCATTCTGCAGGAGTGCACCCACACAGATGTCTTATTCATGAAACCACTCATTCTGAGATGCTGCTCTTTAATTGACATTTACATCAGATTGTGGACTGGTGTAAATGGCTAAGTGCTGCAGTGCTTGCTTGCTTGAGAAGGATGAGAGAGCAAAAGCAACCGTCATGTTTAAGCGTGAAGACTGTTCTCTGCACACATAAATGACAATAGTGTTCTTATGCTGCCAAAAAGAATAGAGCTATAACAGTAACCACAAGTAGTCTAGGAAGCAACATTCAAGGCTGTGCTTTGAAAATGCATACTACCCAAACTCAGATATTTTACACTTGGATATGTGGATCATTTTACACTTGTCAGAAACAGAAAGATGGATTTGGAATGAGGTGCTGTTTAGAACTGTAAAACAATACAAGGGAAAGCCTTAACCTATTAAAAGCACTCAAGTTTTTATGGGTATTTAAGGCTTATTTAGGCTTTCTTTCCTTCCACACAATGTGAGAAAGAGAAAGGAACATGGATGGTAAAATCAAAAAGTTGTAAGCTTGGCACTTCTGTGATTAATTTGAGAGGGTGTCAACTTCTTACAGTATATACAAAGTATTTGTATGACAGCAAATAATGCATTTGGAAAGAGAAAAATGCATTGCATATATATGCATTTACACATATTAATAGTTTTCAATGGGATGGGGGTTGTTTTTTTGGTTTCAAGCATACAAATTTTTAAAGCATACCTGTTTTCTGCTAGAACTGTGGCTACATGTGGGATGCCTTTTAAGAGCAAGCCCAGAACCCCCACTATATAACATGCTAAAATGAAATAAAAACCTTGAAGATACTTTCTCAAAAGGATTATGATGCAAGGGGATAGAACTGCCTACAAAACAAAACCTTAAAGAAGTTGTGTTATATTGGGAAGTGCTATGACCAAATAATGAATAATGACAAAAACATTTTATGTTCATATTACAATCTCTATATCATGGCATGACCTGCCATACCCCAAAGAGGCTTTCTCCCAAATCCAAAGAGAACTAATGAATGAAGTTGTAGAGCTTAGAGAGTAGTGTGTGTGGCATGGGTAAAACATGATTATATAAGAACCCAAAACCAGCTTTTCTATGATTTGCTTTTATTGGTTTCTTAGTATGCAGATTTTGCTTGGGATCAGCTTGCTAGCTTATTTGCTGTATATATGCCATGCAATTTACCATTTCAAAAGTTAGCTTATCATGCCACTGGAGTCTGTCATTGATATTAAAAGGTCATGCGAACTCAGTTTATCAGTTAAGAAACTCTTTACCTATTTTAATATTTCGAAACAGTTCTCTTATTGCACTTGGTTTGCTCCGTTCTTTGTTTTTTTAAAAAAAGTTAGGCCAAAATAGTCTTGTCTCTAACACCCTAAAAAAGAGAAATGAATGGAGGGAGCTCTTGAACTTGAATCTTCAAAAAGGACAGTTTTCCTTCAGCCCTTTCATAAATATCTCAGTTTGCCGTTTGTAGTAAATCATTTTCTTCTGCAGTGATGTATTTTCTGTACAGCTACTACAAAACCCTGTCATATTCAGAAATTCAGTAATGCACAGAAAAGTTATTTCAATGAGTTCCTTAGATACCTTGTTGATTTGGATCATATCTTCTCTTTTTGACATTTCTTCCAGATAAAGAAGAGGCAAAATAGCAAGATGGGAAAACAAGAAAATATAATAGTTAGGCTTAAGTGAAAACAATGTAATGTTATTATCATCACACTGTAGTAAGGGCTCACACTATGACCCTGAAAAGTTAAAATACATCAAATTGTAATTTAATGTTCAGTTCTCAATAGTTCTACAGAGCATGCAAATATATTAAAGATGCATCCCCTTTGTGTTTTGTTTTTTGCTGTCATACCAAGTCAGTTGCTATTCTGACAGGCTACAGTGAAATCAAAACAAATGTGTATCCTTTGTGCAAGCCTTTACTACAATACGGAACAAAGTACTTTCACTTTCCACATAGCGGATGCAGAGAAACTGCTTTTAAAGAAGAATGGACACTGGCATGTGATAGCTGCATCATTACAATTTTGCTGCCATTGATAGCAAGCTAAGAAGCTTTTTGTATAAATGTCCATTCTCCTGTCGTATCAATATCCTATATAAATAAACAGCAAGACATTACAAGGCAACACAAAAACTGGATGCAACCTCCCCATTATCTGGCTTTATGTGTGGCATCAAGCAAGGGGTTCATGCATTTAATCTTAACACTGGCCGTGTGCATTGCTAACTGCCACCAAATTATCATGCAGTAAAACATATAACAGGATTTCACAGATCCCCTAGCATTATGGAACACAAAATTTTGAGTCTTCTCCACTGCATATTCCTGAATTCCTGCTGCAGTGAAGAGAATTCTTTTTAAAAAAAATGCTTCTGTTTTCTTGGAAATGTGGTAAATTATGGATAATTGCAAAAAGACAATTATTTTCAGCCATTACTTTTGTGCCATGTACCTAAACATGCACTGTATGGATCAATGTTTTATAACTACAATTTTCATGGCCTTTTGTACATGAAATACACTGTTAAAACATACCATGAATCACATAAATTAAATCACTAAATTGTTCCAGTATAACAGAGTAAGCTCCTTGCTGCTTATGTGGCAATAATAGATCTGAAATCTCTATCCCAGTAGGATCAGGGTTTCCTTTTTTATTACCTCAAAACACCAGCATAACTTGCTAGAAAGACAGGAATTACCACCAGTTGGTACTGTTGTTGCAAATAGGTTACTGTTTTCAGCTTGTATTCATTTAGATTCTGCAGACCCACTGTTCCTATTTTTTCTTTGTTGTTATCTTTCTCTGAAGATAACAATTTTGAATTCATGCATCTTATCTACAAAAGCATAAACCACAATAATTATGCTAGCTTATAAATTGTTTTTAATTACTTGTTTTTCCTAAAACAGACCGACATGTTTGCCCTGCTGGAATTTGAAATTAACAAAAACCCAGATTTGAGCAAATTATCTTTACTATGTTTCATACAACACAATGTTTTTCATGACACGTGCAGTTTGAAATCAATGTCATCCCCTATTTTAGTATTCATTTCAAACTCAAATTATTTTTTCTGAATTATGCAATTAAATTCAATGTGCTAAGAAAAGGGGATATAATTTGGCTTAACAGCAACAGAACAGTACTTTTGAAAAGTGATGGACAAGCTGTTTTGGCTCACATAACACAAAATATACTTGACAATCTCAAAAAAATGTAAAGATTAGCCATATGACTACCTTGTGTCTCCATCATAGTTTTATGCCAAAAAGCACCAACACTAGGCAGATTTCTTTATGTGAAGATCAGTCCATTATCAAAGATGATCATGTTTAACTTGCTAGCTCTGCACAGTATGAAACAGATGATGCAGAAAACACTGCAGGCTGCTCTTCCTGCAGTATGTTTTAAACAACTTATGCTTAGAGAGTGATACTTATGGGACAATCCTAGGTATGTCTACTCAGAAGTAAGCCTTAATTGTTTCAAAAGGTTTTCTCCCAAGCAAGTGCATAGTACTACAGACTAAACCAACTACTGGCCTGATAATAAAGATGAACCTTTTGCTTTTTCTCTAAGAAAGAAAAAAATGGTAGACTATTAACACAAAGTAATTTCTTTAGGATTAATGTTGATGTCCTTGCATTCTAGGCAATTATTCCTGGCTCCCTTCCAAAGAAAGTCCAATATAATTAATCTTATTTGGCCTTTTTCTAAACAACATATAACAAGTCTTGTACAAAATTGAACACATTGGAGAATAGGAAGGCTGCATCTCTGCTCCATGCTCCCAAAATAATGCATACTTTAATTACTGCACAAAGGCAATGCCATTTAGAAGTTCTGCTCTAACATTAGACAACAGTACTTGCTGTACATATTAGGAAATAGATTACATGTATCAAACCAGGCAAAATATGAAACAGCAATTGTCATCCTCCATTGAAACTGTATGACTTAGGGAAGAGAGATCAGTGTAAGCAGGAAGTGGCCTAAAATACTGAGCGTATGACTCAGCCTTTCACTCAACCATTTCTAAAACCACCATGACATTCCACTGATGAAAATATGGTCCTTTTAAACATGTCAATGAATTGGCATTTTATTAAAAACTATAAGCAGCATCTTCATGGTGAGCAATCTATTGTCATGTTCATGCCTAGACAGAAAAATGTTTATTTTAGCCACAAAAACTTTGTAAGAACCATTGCAGAGGGTGGCCTCAGAGGTCCAGTTTGCTGTCAGCAGCTGCACAGAAAGCTGGCATTATGAGAACAAGCAGACAAGAGTCTTGGTCATGTGTAGTTCCTTCTTCCCATGCCCTGTGTAAGAAGAGCAGATATGATGTGTCCATTCCCAGTTTATAGCAAACCAATTCTTTCTGGTTTGCTGTAAAATAATTATTGGTTTTGAAACCCAAGCTTGATCCTAACTTACAGGGAAGGAATGGTTTGGTCAAACTACTTTTGGCTAGGGCCAGACAAAATAGCAGAGTATGGATTGATACAAACCACAAATGGCAGTATCAAATATCCTTCCCTTGTACATGGGAAGAGGAAGATGAAGTGTTTAAGACCAAGGCCCTTGCCTACTTGTCCTCATAATGCCAAGATACGATGTGATAATTACATCTGCATACAGTTCTCTGAGCAATTGCAAAAAAATAGATGGACGTAATAAAAAGAACTGTCTTAATGAAGATAAAAAGAGACAGGTCCATCCAGCATATGGATTGCCAGGACAGAAAGCAAAGACATAGTAGGGGTGGAAGACTAAGTCAACTAACTATGGAGGAACTTGCACAAAATGGAAAGCAGGTAGGCAAGCACGCAAACAGTTCACAGTACAATGGCATCCAGTACATCTCACACCATGTATAGATCAGCCTTCCTCAATCTAGGGTGCCTCAAATGTTCTGGCCCATGCGCAAGAAAATTAAAATAAAGGTTAGCCAAAGCTATGCAGCTTATGAAGCAAAGTATAACCAAGGCTAAGGATCTCTCAATTAACTCTAAAAATGAGGTTTATCGGGGGGGGGGGGGATGCTGTTATAGTTAGTATTCTGAAATCGCCAGACATAAGGTACACATAGTAATGGTTTGTGATACCAAGTTCCTTCTACCCTATTTTCATTTGTGTTCCAAGAGACCAGATGTAACTAAACAAACTACTGCACTGCCTTTCCCTGTTGCACAAGCACTAGCAGACTGCCTTGTAAATCTAAGATATGCTAGTAGTCATGCAGCTGTGCAAGTGGAACTTAGGCCTTTTGCGCATGGTTCTGCCTTAACACAAAAGGGATGTAAAACACTTGTTTCACACTTATCTCATTTGCTCAGGCATGCTAAGCTGCCTGAGAATAAGCCTTGGTATGTTAGTTATTCACTGAATGACTTACAGTGGTGCTGTCAATCAGGCTCTTCAAGGCTTGTTCTGGCTTGTTTCTTTCTCTCTCAATCCATCTGCTTGTTACAAACCCCAAGGGCTTTTCTGGGAAAATCCCATAGCTCACCCTTGCTCCCTCTCCAGCAACATCTTTGTTTTGGTCCACTGACTGGTCTGTGTGTGTCATGCCTTTCCTGGCTTCTGACATAAAGCTTTCTGATCCCTTGCCTGCCCCTTGGAACACCAATACTTGCTTAGACTTCTTTTTCAAATAAAAATTGTAAGCCTAAACTTTCTCTCTGGAGGTTTTCATTTTATTTTGTCTTGCATTTCATTCATGGAGAATGTGATGCAGTCCGCACATGCCTCAGAAGCAGGTTTTATTCACTGTTCCTTCCTCACCCCATTTCCTGCCTCTGCACTCAACTATCTGAGAAGCAGTTTCAGGTTCTGCTCCTTCTTCACCTGCTTGTTCCACCACACTTTCTTTTAGTCAGAGAATCACATTTCACAGCAGCATATTGGCTTCTCTCCAAAACACCACTGTATATGAGCATACATCTGCCTTTGAAGCTCACAAGTGCCTGGAGCACCACGCTAAAGGAATATTTACAGTTGAAGAACTCTTCACCCTTACTGGGTGGAGCTAAAATGTAAGACAACTCCCAGGCTCCCACCACCTAAAGAAACCCTAGCTCATAAGACCCTTTCCTCTTCTTTCTCCTCTCCTCTGCTCCTACAAAATCACAAAAACAAAGCTTGTTCAGAATGCACATTCTCTCTCTGAAGATTTTGCATGCACTAGGTTTCCCAACTCCAAAACTAGGGAGGTGCACATTGTATAAAGCAATTAGCCCAACTTTTCTTTAAATGATATATGCTTCTGTATTACTATGTTAAATGGTGAATTGTGGGCCTGATTTCTGATACCGTGATTTCAAAAGTAGCTTGGGACATGTGGAAAGTTCCACAAAAGCTGGACTTATCCCAAATGTCTACATTCTGCCTTGATATCCAAATGGTTTAAGTATATGTTAGTACCTACTAGTGGACAACACATTGGTCTACAAGTTGCCACCTTGTTTCTCCCTTTCCTTTCTAATTGTAGGGCACAGAACAGTCACTAAACAATCTGCTCAAGTTATCATGCAATGGTGCTGGAAAAATTCATCCTGATCTTTGCAATGATCATCAAGACCTGTTACAGAATTTTTTTCATGGCAGAAATGACAGCTTCTCCTGCTCTAATTCAGTCTCCAGCACTCTCAAACATACATAATAGGAGCGCTAGCAGTCACATACTGTAACATTTTCATTGAGGGGCAGCAGCTGAAGGAGAAGGGATGGAAGCAAAACAATGGGAAGGATGTAATTTGTTTGCCTAGGTTAATGCAATCTGGGTGTGGGAAAGAAGCTGCTTTTGATGAAGGTACTGTGAAAAAGGGAGAAATAAAGACAGAAGAAGCAAAAGGAAATACTTCTGAGTGTGCAGAAATGGATATTCAATGCCCCCAAACATTAAACAACACCCCACAGTTAATGCCCATAGTGGGAATGCACCTTTGTACCAGAGACAACCACAGCTGTGTCTAGAAAAGTGATCCTATGCTACAAGGGGCCAGTTCCACATCCCCTAGCATTAGACATCCATGGTTCCAAAAGTGAAGCATCCCCACCATGACCTCCTCTCTAGTGAAATGCCAAGCCTAACCACACAGTTTCCATGTTGCTGGCTGAAAGCACAGAGTGAGAATCTTGTCATTATTAATGTTTGCTTGTTTGCTCTGCTACAAGAAGAATGGAGTAAGAACAGAAGAACAAAGCATGTAACTTCAGGCAGGGGGAGTAGATACATGGTGTGTCAGCATGAAGCAGGAAAAGAAACTAAAAAGTAGCTGCACCTTTACTGCTATTCTTCCAAATCTGCCCGCTTTGAAGAATGTGGTTGGCACTTAGTGCTCAGAAGATGCCTTTCAACTGGTTACTCTGCTTCTTTGTGCTTGAGCATGGGTGCATATGGTTGTTCAGTAGGCTTTAGGCCATGGTACAAGGAAGGCTTTAAGTTGTACAAGGAAGTCCACTTAACAAGGAACATACTGAGGTTGAAGGACTTGGGCAGTCAAAATACTATAGAATGGTGCAGCTGCGGAGAACATGGGTGAAAGGATGTGTAGTACATTGAAGCGATATTGCTGGTATGCAGCCTGTGCCTGCTGGCCTTGCTTTGATGCTTGCAAGTCTGCTGTCAATGGCGGCAGTTATTTCCTCACTGCCCACTCAAAGATGGGTTCTGGTTAGCCATGCCGTCTTCATGCAGGCTTTTGTGGCACTTTCCACATGCAAGTGGGAGAAATCTACAATTTCTGTATTTTCCAGGAGGTTCAAGTCTACCTACATTTCCCTTGGGAAAGTATTCCAAACCATTTCCTGAATGGCACTGCTCACATGACCTTTGTTTTATATGGAACATCTCTGAATCCATGAAGTGTGTTAAGGGTTAGGATTTCTTTTCTTGCAGCAGGATTCTACAATCGGGTTCTTGAATTCAAGGACTACATAGTCAATGAACCTATTCCAGGAGTAAGAGTAGCTTGTAGGACCCCCAGAAATGGACTTGGGAGTGTACTGTAATTCCCCAAGGATCTACACAGAATACAGAGCCTTGGGCAGGCCAACATTCGGGATCTTGAAATGCTCGGGATATGAGTAGTTACTGATGGAATGCTGCATGGTTTGGGCATATTCAATCGCAGTACACTAAAGGGTTCAATCTGTCTTGATGTGCATGGAGGAGTTCCAGATTGAAGACTAGCAAGTCTTCCTGAGATCCTCAGGGAGTGGCAAGGCAATCTCAATGTCAGTAGTAAAACGAGGTGTCATATCCCTTCAACTAACCTGGACAGTCACAAGCTTGTCACAGAATAGCATGATATGTGGCATGATCCAAGAGCACTTGCGTATTGTTATTTCCTTAAAGCTCTTCTTCGTGCCATGAAGATTTTCCTTGTACTGTGAGGGGGAGTGCATGAAGCCTCATACTAACATTTACTCTCAAAACCAGGGAAAAAGATTATTGTATGTGGTGCTCTGAAGATATTCCTTTATCTTTGGACCTTCCAGAGATTTGTGAATATGCCAAGTTCTTCCATTCAAAATATGGAATCTGGTGATACCAGGCTTCCGCCACTTCAGTTGAAGCCCCAGATGCAACATAAGTCTACTTTTAGAACACCTGCATAGAAGGATCTGGGGTGGATACGAACAGTGGCGACAAGAATTCATGTCTGCCTCCTTTGGGGATCCACCATGAAGTCTGGTGACAAGTGCACTACGCAAGGCGTAAGTGATTTGCTTATTACAGAACTTGGTGCAAAGATGCACTGATTTTGGACTTCTATGTTCCCAGCCTGGGTAGGTAATGAATTCCCATACAGAGACAAGGCCATCATGGAAAGGACAGATTTGGGCTCTGACTACAAGGAGAAAAAAGCAAGGAATGGCACAGATCTTCCTCTTTGTGTGAAGAGAGTGTTAATTCACGTACTATATCATTTTAGTGTGTAAAAAATGTGGAATTTACAGCAGAAAATGAAGAGTCAAAATAATGCCCATGTTACTTCAGTTAAAAAATTAGAGGCTTCTCCAGGAGCTTTTCAGAAACTTTACTGCAAATAAGTGAAGAAAGGGTGCAAAAGTTGGCAGAACTGCAGGAGCCTTTGAACATGGTATGTAGATTACACAGAGCTGGCTCACAAGGGAAAGGGAAGAAGGGTGGGGAAGAGAGGGAGGGAGAAAGGAAGATGGCTGCTGACAGGTATAAAGACAAAAATGTGCTGGAATGGGGGAGAATACCAAAGGAGACTGAATTCAGGAAGGACAATCACAAGGAGCAGCATGCTTTTTGGACACTCTTGTAGTGTGACTCAGTGGTGTTTTTCAGCTACTCATGATGAAACAACTGTCAGATTCAGAAGACATGACAAGCCACCAGGAAGTACCCTAAAATAAGCCATGTGTTCTCAGGGTAGCTTGTTTGAGAAAAATATGCAACCCTGATAAAACTGTATCAGATTTGAAAGAAAGAGCAACCACACCATACCTGGTTATTTATGGTTGGGTTGTCATGTCATCCAAACCAAGTCAGTGTCTGCCACTGTACACTGCTGAAAATAATAATATACATATTCCATCATGCACAGCATCAATATGGTTCTCTCCAATTACTATATATCATATGTAAATACATTTTAAAAGGACAGGCATACATATTTCAATTTGTTTATGGGCACATACATCCTGGATTGCAAATGGGAAAAATCAGATGGATTTCAAAGGGGTTTAATACAATTTTATACACACTGACATTCTCCATTATGGGACTGGTTCAGATGAAACACTTTTGACAATGATAAAGGCAAATGTCAGTGAAGATCTATCAAAATCTCTAACTGTATTGCTTTTCCTGAAACAGACTCAATCACACAAAAAACCTAGCCTCTTCAAGGTGGTTGCCTGGAACCATTATGTAGAAACTAGAAAAATTATTTCAATAACTCCATAGGTCTGAAAATAGTTCAAACATCAGCATACAAGCACCCTTTGTACTAAAAAGACTTTACATCAAACACTATGATTTTAAAATCCAAGCACCTTCATGGCAAATGGGCTTGGATCCAGATTTGTGAGAGCAGAAGACTGTTTTAAACAATGGGGCTTTCCAATCCTCCTCTTCACCACTGCACCTCTGTGCACTTTGAAAGCTGCTGCAACCTTGCTGTAGATGAGTGGACAGCTCCACCCTTTTAACATTAATTTCTTCTCCTGCCACCAGTCCCTATTTCCAATCCTAACATGTTTAGAAACTCCCTGACCCACAGAAGTAACTTTGCAAGGATACAGGGACTTCAGTTCGGACAAGGGGGACAGAAAGCTTGCTTGCATTAGCAGTCTTCTGTTCACATAAGCTTAGATCCAAGTCTAAGTAATTCTTTTAAAAAGTGTGGAGGGGAAATATTTTGGTGCTCCATTGATATATTAAGCAGGTTTTTTAAAATGCTGCCTCGGATTATTACCCATTAGAGAGCTGAAGTCCCTCATTGTATTATTGTTTCTTTATCGTTAAACCACATTCTTAAAATAAATGCACAATTTTATTTTGTTTGGCTGTAATATTACCTTGCTGTTTCGGAAACAGTTTCAAAATGGAGTGCACTAAGTCTTTGAAATCTTAGCGAGAGAAACACACCTTTCTATTTTTGGGCTATCTTTTCCTTAATTCCTATCAGACACCATAAACATTCCAGGCTCTCTATTAAGCCTTACACATACTAAGTAAAGCAGCAAATAATGAGAGGCCCTGGGCTAAACCTCATTCATACAGTGAAAACTTTTTTCAGTTTTGCCCCAAAGAAACATGCACTTCAAGCTGTGAGCTAGGCGAGGCCATCATATTTGAGGTTCTGCTACAGAATAAATACTTTTCTTTTAAATCAAGAGCATTATTGGACGTTTAAACTGCACAGTAATCCAGGCAGGGATACCAAATAATCTTATACCATATAATGTACATCAAAATGACATAAAGGATGCAAAGTCTTGTCTAAGTGAAACTATTAGTATCCAATAAGGCTTATGGGGAGATGATTAAAATGAGTTGGATGCAGAGCTTGCTCCTGCCAGTGGGAATGCTCCCCAAGTGGAATTCCATGCAGAATGCTCCAGCTGGTGGGAAAGTGTAGATTTTCAGCAATTAGCCCTAATACTGTATGCCCATTATTGCCTCCTACACTGTTTGAGAGGGTCCCTCAACCCTCTAGCGCAGAGAGCATGGAGGGCTACAGAAGGAAGGGATAATCCACAAATACCTGTCCTGCTAAATTGAAAGCCTTCTGCAGCTTTCTGTTCATGGACAGCAAGGTCTGGCTCCAAGTCAATATGCATGTGTGGACAATTTTTAAAAGCATCAGAATAGTGAAATAGTTTCTTATTTATAATCTTATTTATAAAGAAAGTTTATTTTAAAAATAGTTTCATAGATTAATATGAAATTAGGAAATGAAGATTAATTTCCAAAAAATTAAAAAGAACATCTGAATGGAGTTTTAGGACTTTTACCGAAGTCATTTAATCTTCTGTAAGAAACAGTACAAAAATGTTGCCTTTTTTTTTGCAAAAGCTGTCATATAATTACTACAGGTTGGACTCAGGGTTCTGCTCAGGGAAGATGCTACACTACTGCTCAGCCCATTCAACAAGGTCCTGCCCAACACTATGTGTAACATTTTCAGGAAGGGTTGCCATGGGGAAGAGGGGTTAGGAAGTCTGCCTCCTTCAGCTCAGTTGTCCTAACCCTATAGAGGAATCTGGCCCATTGGCTATGTATTTTGATGGGAATATACATGAATGAATGCAGAATTTTATTGATTTCTTGCATATTTCACGGATATAGATTTGTGTCTATTTTCTATACCCAGTACATTAAGCAAAGAATTTCAGTTATTCTGTGAAATCAGAACACACAGAGAGACCAGTTCCTGTGATCAAAACAAGCCACAATTCTAGAAAAGCCCATGGGTTATTTGAGGATTGCTTCCTCCTTCAACAAGACATATTGCCTGCTTATGGATGACACAATGGGCAGGTTTTCACCCATCAATGTAAATCACTACAATAGGTTACCGCTAAGTGCCATCAAGCACAGTGAACCTGACAGATGATTGGCTCACTGAGTGTGCTTTGTTCTCTTCTTCCCTCTCATTCCTCTTGGTGGGTTCCCAGGGACACCTGTGGAGAAGAATGATGCCCCTCTCTTTGACAACCATGATCATGATGTGGTTTTGGATTGCTGCCACTATAAGAAGGTTCCTGCTGTTCAAGCAAGGCTCTTACCATAAAGCAGGGGTCCCCAAATGTTTTGAATAGGGGGCCTGTTGAAAGGTGTCAGGGATGGGTGTGGGCCACCAAGAGAATGCGGGCGGGGTGGGGGGGGAGCCAGCACCTCACTGTGTGCGCGCACTTGTGCCAAGCTATGGCGGGCGGGATAAATAGGCATAGCAGGCAGGATCGAGCCTGCAGGCCATAGTTTGAGGACCCATGCCATAAAGCATAATAGGGAGGATTGGGAAGCTGATCAGGCATCCCTGCCTCATGATTCAGAGAAGACATCTGAAGCATGAGATGAAAGAGCCAGGTCCACTCCACAGTTTTCTGTTCTCTGTGCAATCCTGCCAAGTCCATCGCCAGCTCCTGTCTGAATGTAGGCCTCTTGGGTCGGGTTCAGGAAGAGATACAGAAGGCAATTAGTATGACTGCACTGCCCCAAGAACAGGGTGGCCATTCCCAGATGATTTGCCAGCTCCCATCTTAAATCCTTGCCCTCAGGAAGTTGCTGGGAAGAGTTTGGGGGGTGGGGGCGGGATCAAGAACCAGGCAGCTCACCTGGCTCCCACTTCCTGATTTATGGGCAGGAGATAGGAGGTGGGACACCTCTGAGAAGTACAGCAAAGTAGGGGGCATCTGTGAGCCTCACTTGCTGGCTAGCCACTTGCCAAGCGTGGCACCATCACTTCTTTCAAGCAAGTCATTTGTTCTGGGACTTGACCCATGAAAGGCTGTGTTGTCTGAGTTCAGTCAACACAACAAGCAATCATGGTAGAAGCAAACACTAGATCATAGCATTGTGCATTATCATGGCTCACATCTACAGATGTGGAAGGAATCCATTTGGGGGTGGGAATCCATTGGATTCCCTGGGCTTGGCTCCCTTGTTTGGCCTCTGCTCCACTTTGCAGCTGTCCAGATCTGAGCTCTTGGCAAGCGTTCCCAAACATTCACTGGCTGCTCACCAAGAAGTCAGACTGAGGCATTGAGTAAGCAGTGCCTTTCTTCCATGCTCAGTGCTGCTGCTGGCAGCAGAAGACAAGAAAGAATTTAGTTGTTGGGAATGGCACCTGGCATGCCCACTTGTAATGCTCCTCTTCCATGTTTTGCAGCTGCTCTTTGGACAGCCTGCCTGCAAGTCCCCCCATGCCCACTGCAACACAGGCCATGCACTGGTGGCCCAAGGAGGTTCTTTGCCCAGTGCTGCACAGATGTGCTGATCTAGCACCTGGAAACCACTGCTGCTGCCACCTTTGTAGCGTTCAGCGCCTTCTCCCTCCTGTCAGTGGAGCTCTGCATTGGGTAAGGCAAGACATAAAAAATGGTATTTAAAATAATGCATGGTGTGGAGAAAGAAGAGAGGCAGACGTTATTCTCCCTCTCCTATAACACTTCAACCTGGGGTCATCCCATGAAGCTGATTGGTAGGAGGTTTAGGGCAGATAAAAGTACTTCCTCACACAGCATACAATTAAGCTATGGAATTTGCTGCCATGTGGAGTGGTGATGTCTGCCAATCTTTAGATAGAGATTGGACAGATTCATGAGAGAGGTAGCTACTAGCCTTGCAGGCTATACACTACCTTCTTTACCAGAGGTGGCTTGCCTGCATGCAGTTGCTGAGGTGCTTGGGCAGGAGGAGGTCTTGCACCCATCCTGCTTAAAGGATCTGTGGGCTTGCCATCATATTTGTCAGAACTGATTATACTGAGTTAGATGGACCAAAGTTCTGACTTGGAATAATGTAACTTCCTAACAGAAGCAAAATTTAAAATGTAAAAGTGTGAACAGCAAGGCAGGGAGCTCTCTCTTGCACGCTCCCACAGTAGGAAAACAGAAATTCACTGATGAGTAAAGAACTTCCTTTTTAAAATGATATACAAGCTGTACTAACCATAAAATCTGTACGTATAGTTCTACATCTAATAAGCAATACGCTAAATAGAATGCACAAAATAGCTAAGTTCATTTTTTCTGGCAATTGATATAGGAACTGGAGATTGATATAGGAACTGTACAGAACATTTGTGAACAGTCTTTAATGATTCACAGTTCAGAGTAGATAAAAAGTGGCTGATTAATTTAATGGTGTTTCTCAGTAACACTAATACCTATGACTGAATGTTTTAAAGGACTAAAAAGAAGAATGCCATTCAAGTAATCAATTTAAACATACTGGTTCCAATCCAAGGGACAATAACCTGCTGCTCTCATAGAGCTTTCCCTCAATTACAATATGATCTATGCTATGTGGAAGCAGTGCTGATCATCTAGTAAGCAGGAAGTAGATAATAAGGTAGAAGGGAGCACCTTAACAACCCCAGGTGCTTCCTTTCCCCCATCCAAGATGGTCCCTGAATCATATATTGATAACAAGAGCCACTTGTTAGAAAGTGTGTCCAAAAAGATGTAAAATATGATTACACTTAAGCAAATGGATGCAGGGCGCCTAAACCTAGGAATTATTCAAATATGGGATAAAATACATTGGGACATCTGTTTTACTGATAAGCTTCTTCTTTCCTTGAGCTGCTTCCATTAAATGTACTTGCACTCACATCCTGACACAGAAATATTCTTGAGGCTCACCCCTTTAAGAGAAAAGGAACAGTAGAAGAGGGTTCCTAATTTCCTTCCTACCTTCCATTCTGTAATCCAAATACATTTTCAGTCCTGCAAAATTTGAAAAATATATTTGTTAAGAGTTTCCTAATTTTTTAACAACTTTGCACCCCACTGCCATCTTTGAGATTTTTAAAAGTACATTTGAGCCTTTCATTAATATGAATTCATTTAAGTAAAATATTATTGGAAATCTTGTAGCAGGAACTCAAAATTTAGTGATGTAAGCAGAAGAGAGATATGCCATAGCCACCGAAGAGAAGACATGCGGCATTGCTTACTTAAAGCCCCATCCTGTCCCCCCAAGGACAATAGCTGCTACCAGGATGGCACCAGCGATGGAACCTATTATAAGATTGGTGGCGCTAGGACCTGTGACAAAGGATTATGGGAAGAAAGACGTAAGAACCAACCACTTAATTAATTGACATCAAGGGAAAGGTAGTAAAGCAATTTAAAATAAGTGTGCTATTAAAATACTTCAAACATATGTCAAAAGGGCCAAACTTCTTTTTCTAAAGAAAACATATGAGGAACAAATAAAAGAAAAAGATTGTCTACTCAGTTCTCATGTTGAAATTAATTCCTTACCAGAAAACTTGCTAATGAAATTCCGGACTCCAAATTATTTAGACATATTTTTAGTATTACAGATACCTTACGATTTTGCAACATTCAGGTTTTTTAAAGAAACAAACAGAGGGTTCATTTTTTGCTTTGATGGATAGTCAACTGAATGCTTTAAATACTAAATATTAAATGATGTTTGGAATACTTTTAGAGAGGAAACAAGAGACACTCATCAGGAGAAGAGGAAAAAGAGAAAGCAAACAGGGACAACTAAAATTAGCTAGTGCTCAAGGGAACAGACCAGGATCCTATTTTTAAAGGACCCTATTCACTTGCCAGATGCACTTGATGAGAACATTTCATGGTTTATCAAAGTACAGAACTTTATATAATTTTGTTGTTTTCAATATGATCTCTGGTCCTCCTAAGAAAAAGCACCAGTCCAACTGTGCAACAGCTAACAGGCAAAATGATCTAAATATGGTTTAAGTTCTTCTGCTTATTACTCCATGATTTACAGTACAATCCTGTACACAAATACTTGGATGTAAGACCTACTGCACTGGGACTCATTGCATAAAGCTCACTCCTAGGTAAGTCTTTGTATAGGATTGTTACCTAAGAAATGAGTGCTTCTTGTTGCTGCTAAAAATCCACAATCAAAAAGCAGTATAGATATTTTAAAGAATATGTAAGACAATATTAAGAAGAGAATTATTTCAGTCTTTATTATTGAAGAGCTGTTTGACATTGTAACATTTTTACAATATGATTATGAAATTATTTCCTTACTGAGTTCTACAGTCAATAGTTATTTTTTGGCACCGGCCTTTATTCCCTGGCCTTTATTCTTTATTCTTATTCCCTGGCCTTTGAGTAAGACTGCCAGGCATTTATGTGCCCTGACATATGCCATCAAATTACTACACAGGGGTGATGGCATTAAGTTAATTAAATTGAGCTGCAAAGCATTTTAGAGTGAAGCTTTTTCCAAATGTAGCTTCCCCAAGAACCTAGTGTTTTAATTATTTGTATTCTTTTTTTACTTCCCCATGATTATGTAAAATTATGTTTCTGTCAGCTTGAGGCAGTATTTTTAGATATATGGCAATATTTATGTATTACATTTATGTCCCACATTTCTTTCAAGTTGTTCAAGTGTAGTTCTTTGTAAGCCATCCTGAGGCTTGTGCAAAGGATGGGGTGAAGTGTTTTAAATAAATAAATAAATAAATAAATAAAGGTTATGTTTATCATTTTCTTCCTCTGCATTTTATCTTCACAACCACCCTGTGAGATCAGTTAGGCTGAGAGTCAGTGACTGGTCCAAAGTTGCCCAGTGAGCTTCATAGTCAAGTGAAGATTAGAGTCTGTATCTTCCAAGCCCCAATCTGACACTCTAACCATTATACCACATCTGCTTTTAACTATAGAAGGAATATTTACTAAGGAAGGATTTCCACTGAAAGTTAGATCTTTTGCCAGCTACCAAATTTTTTTTAATTGATGCAAAATGTGGTTAGACCGTATTTTTATATGCGCTGAGTATGCTTATAAAAAACAAAAACCATTTTCTTAGACTGTCAAAAAATAGTGACAACTATAAAAATGGCTGTCTGAAACTTTTGCAACTGGGAAAATACCAAATTTTACTATCTTGGTGTGGGACCCTAAAACTGGAGGAAGAGTTTCTTTTATTACCTAAGCATGGCACCTAGCCTCTGGGAGAAGCAACATGCCTGCAGATTACAAGGTATCCATTTACAATTTGATTTTTACTAAATTTTACCTAGTATACACATGATATAAAATGAATCCCTAGCCTTGCTAAAATAAGGACCACCATGGTTTTTTTTTTACTTCTGCTATCTACATTACAAAAGTTCAGTTTGCTCCAGTATACTTGGCACAAATCAGATGAACTGCTGAAATCTACATCTGCAATGGGAAGGTAACCATGTTTCTCTGTCCCTGTAAGCCTTTGGTGTAACCTACAGTTCTAAGCTACAAACATGGCCCAACCTAACATGACTTCCATTCCATCTTTACAATGATTAAAATAGCAGCTTTGCATTCTTTAGCATGTCTAGAAAAATTTGTTTCTCTACACCATCAACTTATTCTTTCTGTTTAGCATCCATCCTGTTGAAGAGTTTTGAGGAACTGAAAAACTTGCTCACTTTGTGATGCTTCAATTGCTCCTAATAAATGTTGTTATTAACATAGATTTCCTTGAAACACCTGTTCTAATTTTGAATTAATTATGAATATTCTGCAGCAGCATATCTATTGCATCATGACGTAAGAACTTAAACTATATACAGATCATTCACTACAGTATTTGAAAAATATACATAGTTATGTCTGATGATGATGATGATGACAACAACAATTTCGATCTTAAGCAAAGTTAAGATGGTTCACAGAAAGAATGTTTCTTGTCCTCCCTGCAGCCACCTGCACTGTTCAAAAGCCTCTCATGTGGGTAGGGGGACCCTCCTGAATAAAGTGGGATGGGGCATAGGATGCTAACAGGGGACAGAGAAATTACCCAAAATCAGACTTTTATTCTAAGGTTAGTTATCTTAAGCTGCAATCCTATACGCACTCATCTGCTGGTAAGTCCCATTAAACTAAATAGGGCTTACTTTTAAGTAGACATTTATAGGATTGCCCTTTTAAGCTGGCATCTTAGGCACACTTACTTGGGAGTAATTACCGCTGAGCTCCATAGGACTTACTACTGACACTTGTATAGGACTGTGCTGTTAAGACAGTTCACAGAAGGAAATTTACCTATCCCCTCCTCCCACCAACTCTACATACCACATTATGGAGGGTTCACCCAACCAAATAAAGCTATTCAGAGGTTGGTGGTGACTTTGATAGGATCCAACTTGTTGTTGTTGATGATGATAAGTAATTTTTACAACAAGCAAACAAACTCCACTGTCATTAACGTAACACAAAATACAGCAAACTCCAAATATACCAAGCAAGCATTATTGCCATTTACTGCCATATATAATTGAGTTTGTAATACAGAATGTAGGAACATTTCAAAATTGTTATAAAAACTGTTATGAAATAAAGTAGAAAAATCATTTGTTGATCCTATAAAGAAAGTAATGTCCAAGCCAAAATGCAGATGAAATACTCATTGTTTTAAAAGGCAAAATGAAATCCTACAAAACAGTAATCAACACTCAAGGGTTAAGAATGGTTTGAGTAGGGTTCTGGGTGAAACATGGGCTATTGTGCTGTCTGAACCCAGCCACAGTTCAAACCTGCTCTACACTATATTCCCATAAAAATTCTGAATGATAAATAATCCCATAAATATCATTTAATATATTAGCGCTGAGGTTTTAAGTATCTCAAAATTATATAAGCACATTTAATAAAAATATTCATATAGCTTAAGGCACTGATTCAGTGTTAGTCATGTTTAATAGTCGCAGCCTCAGACGGGGATCCCTCATAAGCATCAGAGGATGCCTCTATTGGCCAGTAGGATCTAGATGAGCATTCTAGTATAAATGGGAGTGCACATTCAGAATGGTATTTGGCTACACATCGTCTATATGCACAAAAGTCTTTTACATGTACAGATCTCCCTTGCTGGATCAGCACACAACAGCACAGAACATTACTAGTCTAGGACAACTGAAAATTCTAGAAAAGCAACAGTCAATGATTGCTAAATACTGATTATAGACACACTATCGGTGCTATGAAGTTCTAATTTCTTTATGACTCAATGTGGATTTTTTAAACCTATGGTTATACTATATGCCCAAAAGCAATAAACCAGACAGTCCAAGGTGTCTACTTTTAGTCTACATTTTGTAACGATGATAAATTTTTGAAAATTCTTTCTATAATTTAGAGCATTGAAAACATGTAAACATTGAATTGCAAAAATTATGATATAAAATTCACAAATGTATTGTTTTATGCCCCACATTATCCCAGACAGGAGGGGGTTAAACACTGCAAGAGCATATCACATGACATAGACATTCAAATCACATGACAAATACAGTCACCACATAACACAAAGCTAATGGGATACTACACAGAGGGCTCAGATGCGTACAATTACCTCACAAAGTAGGCACCAAACATGAAACTCAAACTAGAAATATGCTTACTCTATTCCCCACCCTGTGCCTCCAAAAATCACCCCCAGAGCCAGAATGGTCCCTGCCACTGCACCTATAAGCCTGTTAGTGGCCATGCTCACTGTATAGAGGGAAAAGGGAAGACTTTTTAAAAATAATGTAATTATATGCACAGATGTCTGAAAAGAAATATTTAATGGCATCTCAAAATGATATATTACTTTCCAGAATTCATTTTATAGATAATTTAGTTCAGCAGTTTCAGAAATATGGATTTGATAGAGGCTATATTTGCCTGAATAAAATTATGGTACAATCAGTGTTTGATGAATCAAGAGTATGATCTGTACTCCCATGGGTATAACTGCATGTGAAAAGAGGACAGGCACAGAGTTCACTGGAGTTTATATTTTCCCTGGTTGCCTTTTGCCCACATATTCTACAGAATGCTAGCCAATGGATACCTTGTTCTTCTTCTTGATATGGAACCAGTCTTCCCTCTCTTTCTCAGGGCCCTGCAGCCAGATGGCTCATACTCTAAAGCACAAGTAAAGGGGTTCTAGGGCCCTGAGAAGGAGCAGGATAGCTGGCAGAGTGTATGGGAGCTGTCCATTGGCTCCTGCTGAAAATCACAGCTGGCACAGATAAGATTCAGCTGGACAGAGGAAGGAAAGAGGACTCCATCAAACTGTATGCCAAAACCCTTCCACATGTACAGCTATAGCCACAGTTTGCCTCCATAGTTTTACATAGGCTTTATTCCTCCAACTATACAATACAGACATCATTACCATCTTTAGAAGACACAGTACAGAATTATCACATATCTTTTTTGTTCTCTATTTTTAACAAGCCAGGCCTAAATAAAAATCAGTGTTTAAAACAATTATAATAAATTATTGTATATAATTTTGTGGCAATATTTAGTTTTTAAAATTTCCACTGTAGTCATATATATATAGAATATAAATCTTACCTTTTAAAAAGATGTTTTATGATTTAATTAAATACTGAATTGGATCCAGTTTCTTCCTTCCATGGACAGAAGGGATTCTTCTGCCTTTGGAAGGCTTCCAATCCAGCATTTTCACTGGTGGAATGGGAGAGGAGGTGATCTTTGCTGATTCACCCCTGCTCCTTGCAATCCTTTTGCAACCCTGGAAAATCTGCTCCAGACTACAGCTATCACTACATAAAACTGCAGGACTGTATTCCTCCCTGCCCCCACGGATTAATATGCTTCATGAGAAGTCATTTGTAACTGCAGAAACAGCAATGAAATGGAAGCGAACTCCATAAAAACTTACACATAAAAAGGCAAATGAAAATAACAAGAACATTAATTATAATAACTTTGCTGTTTGACATTTAAAAATGAAAAAACTGAATGAACAGGTACTTCCCCATCTACCTGTTTTGTTCACTCTCAGAAAAATGTTTCAAGAAAGGCAGCATGATTCTGAAGACAATTGCTAATATAAAACAATTTTTTCACATGCCTTCTTTAGTCTCCAGAATCTAGCACAAATAGAATCTAATTACTTATCTTTCCTAGAACCATCCTAGTAACATTTTACTTTAGAATGTCAAGATCTGTGTCATGAATTGGAGTATCACCTTCAACTTGATCTATTATGTAGCCACACACATACAGTAAAGGGTATGTGACTAGTAAAGACCTGTGTAAGTAGTTTTACATGCTCAACAGGATGCTGGAGTTGCCTTTCTCAAACAGCCTCCACCATAGTGCATGCCAAAATCTTTTAAACGTGAGCTAAATTTCAAATAAAATTTGTGATGGGTGTCTGTTCTCAAAAATGTTTCAAAACTCCCACCAGGTATGCACTGGTTGTAGAGTACAGGAAAAGTTAAGTGGTCCTCAGCCTATAATTAGAAGCAAATAACCTTTTTGCTGAGCCCTATTTTTTTGCCTCCCCTTCACGGATCACTGCCTTGTTGTGGTGAAGGGGCTTCTGTAGCTCAATGAAGCTATGAGCTATGCCATGCAGGGCCACCCAAGATGGACAGGTCATAGCAGAGAGCTCTGACAAAACATGATCCACTGGAGAAGGAAATGGAAACCCACTCCAGTATTTTTGCCATGAAAACCCCGTGGACAGTACAAAAGGACAAAAAGATATGAGGCTGGAAGATGAGCCCCTCAGGTCGGAAGGTGTCCAATATGCTACTGGGGAAGAGCAGAGGGCTAGTACTAGTAGGGCCAGAAAGAATGAAGCAACTGGGTCAAAGCCGAAAGGACACTCAGTTGTGGATGTATCTGGTGGTGAAAGGAGAGTCCGATGCTGTAAAGATCTATACTCCATAGGAACCTGGAAACTAGGAAAAGCAGTACTGGGATACAATCTCCAAAATGACAGAATGATCTCAGTTTGAATCCATGGCAAACCATTCAACATGACAGAAGTCCAAGTCTATGCCCCAACCACTGGTGCTGAAGAGGCTCAAGTTGACCGGTTCTATGAAGGCCTACAACTTCTAGAAATAACACCAAAAAAGTATGTCCTTATCAACAGAGGGGATTGGAATGCTAAAGTAGGAAGCCAAAAGATCACTGGAATAACAGGCAAGTTTGGCCTTGGAGTACAAAATGAAGCAGGTCACAGGCTGGTAGAATTTTGTCAAGAGAATATGATGGTCATAGCAAACACTCTTTTCCAACAACCCAAGAGATAATTCTACACATGGACCTCACCAGATGGTCAACACAGAAAACAGACTGACTATGTGCTCTGCTGCCAAAGATGGAGAAGCTCTATACAGTCAGTAAAAACAAGACCAGGAGCTGACTGTGGCTCAGATCATGAGCTTCTTGTTGCAAAATTTAGGCTAAAATTGAAGAAAGTAGGGAAAAGCACTGGGCCACTCAGATATGACCTAAATTATATTTCTGATGAATATACAGTAGAGGTCACAAATAGATTTAAGGAAATAGATCTGATAGACAGAGTGCCTGAAGAACTATGGATGAAGGTTTGCGACCTTGTACAAGAAGTAGCAACTATCCCAAAGATAAGAACTGCAAGAAAGCAAAATGGCTGTCTGAGGAAGCTTTACAAATAGCTGAGGAAAGAAGGGAACCAAAAGGCAAGGGAGAGAGAGAAAGATGCCCCCAGTTGAATGCAGAATTCCAGAGAATAGCTAGAAGAGATAAGAAGGCCTTCTTAAATTAACAGTGCAAAGAAAAAGAACAGGGCTCCTCAAACTTTTTCAAAAGGGGGCCAGTTGAAAGGTGGCGCCAACCAGTGCGAGCCAGTGAGATGGGGGCGCCTGGGCGTGTGGACTGGTGAGGTATCATTGGGTGCACACAGCAGCTCGCTCGCTTGGAGATCTCCCAGCGAGTCCAAAAACATTTCCGAATGAACAAGCCACCGCCTCCCTGCCTGGACGGGGGCTGGAAAAATGGGCATGGCGGGCCGAATCAGTCCCACGGGCTGTAGTTTGAGGACCCATGAAATAGAAGAAAACAATAGAATAGGGAGGACCAGAGATCTCTTCAAGAAAGTTGGAGATATGAAGGGAACGTTTCATGCAAAGATGGGTATGATAAAGGACCAAAATGGCAGGGACCTAACAGAGGCAGAAGAGATTAAGAAGAGGTGCCAAGATTACACAGAGGAACTATACAAGAAAGAGCTTAACTTCCCTGATAACCATGATGGGGTGGTCACTGGCCTCGAGTCAGACATCCTGGAATGTGAAGTCCAATGGGCCTTAGGAAGTCTGAGCAACAACAAAGCTAGTGGAGGCAATGGTATTCCAGCTGAGCTATTAAAAATCCTAAAAGACAATGTAGTAAAAGTGCTACACTCGATATGCCAGCAAATTTGGAAAACTCAACAGTGGCCACAGGATTGGAAAAGGTCAGTTTACATTCCAAATCCAAAGAAGGCCAATGCCAAAGAATCTTCAAACAACCGCACCACTGCACTCATTTCACATGCCAGCAAAATTAAGCTCAAAATCCTACAAGCTAGGCTCCAGCAGTATGTGGACCGAGATCTACCAGAAGTGCAGGCAAGATTTCGAAGAGGCAGAGGAACTAGAGATCAAATTGCCAACATATGCTGGATCACAGAGAAAACTGGGGAGTTCCAGAAAAACATCTACTTCTGCTTCATTGACTATGCTAAAGCCTTTGATTGTATGGATCACAACAAGTTGTGGCAAGTTCTTAAAGAGATGGGAGTACCTGAACTTCCTATTTGTTCTCTTGAGAAACCTATATGCAGGTCAAGAAGCAATAGTGAGAACTGGGCACGGAACCAGTGACTGGTTCAAAATTGAGAAAGGAATACGGCAAGGCTGTATATTGTCGCCCTGCCTGTTTAACTTATCTGGAGAGCACATCATGCCAAAGGCCAGGCTAGATGAATCACAAGTTGGAATTAAAATTTCCCGGGGAAATATCAACAACCTCAGATATGCAGATGATACCACTCTCATGGCAGAAAGTGAAGAGGAACGGAAGAGCCTCTTGATGCAGGTGAAGGAGGAGAGTGCAAAAGTTGGCTTGAAACTCAACATTAAGAAAACAAAAGATTATGGCATCCAGTCCATAGATGGGGAAGAAATGGAGGTAGTGACAGATTTTATCTTCCTGGGCTCCAAGATCACCACAGATGGGGACTGCAGCCAAGAAAGTAAAAGATGCTTGCTCCTGGGGAGGAAAGCTATGGCAAATCTAGACAGCATACTAAAAAGCAGAGACATCACCCTGCCAACAAAAGTGTGTATAGTCAAGGCTACGGTTTTCCCAGTTGCAATGTACGGCTGTGAAAACTGGACCTTAAGGAAGGCTGAGCGCCAAAGGATTGAGGCCTTTGAATTGTGGTGCTGGAGAAGACTCCTGCGAGTCCCTTGGACTGTCAGTCCTAGAGGAGATCAACCCTGACTGCTCTTTAGAAGGCCAGATACTGAAGATGAAACTCAAATACTTTGGCCACCTATT
>NW_025335627.1:17872197-17954663 GCF_004798865.1 Varanus komodoensis
TTTGAATTGTGGTGCTGGAGAAGACTCCTGCGAGTCCCTTGGACTGTCAGTCCTAGAGGAGATCAACCCTGACTGCTCTTTAGAAGGCCAGATACTGAAGATGAAACTCAAATACTTTGGCCACCTAATGAGATGGAAGGACTCCCTGGAGCAGACCCTAATGCTGGGAACAATTGAGGGCAAAAGAAGAAGGGGATGGCAGAGAATGAGGTGGCTAGATGGAGTCACTGAAGCAGTCGGTGTGAACTTAGGTGGACTCTGGGGGATGGTGGAGGACAGGAAGGCCTGGAGGAATGTTGTCCATAGGGTCACAATGGGTCAGACATGACTTTGCGACTAACAACAACA
This sequence comes from Varanus komodoensis, assembly GCF_004798865.1. NCBI lineage: Eukaryota > Metazoa > Chordata > Lepidosauria > Squamata > Varanidae > Varanus > Varanus komodoensis. The sequence goes on from NW_025335627.1 coordinate 17,872,546, forward strand.
ACAAACTTTTTGCCTGCTAGAATCCATTTATTATAAATTCATTCTGCCTTTATCAAGCTTGGAAAGGAATGAATTGTGTGTGCAAATAATGTTTCAGTAAGAAAAACTACAGTGATTTAAAAAAAAAAACCAGGACAGCCATTATTTTGGCTGTAATCTTGATACATTTTATTGTTCGTAATACAATACTGTACAGAGAATGCAGCCTTAGCTTACTTTTAAGCTTAAATTTCTATTATAGAGCAGTTTTGTTCTTAATGCAGTCCTGTACATGTTTATTCAGAAGTCTGTGTTTAATAGGGCTGAAACCCAACTGTACGTGTAGAGAATTTCAGCTGAATTCACTGTTCTCGTGCAAGCAAGGCCACTGTTTGTACAAAAGGGAACTATTGGGTCTTGAGGCAAATGTTAATGTTCAGAAACACTCATCTGTGGAAAGAGGAAGGTCAGCAAAACTGGCAGAAGTGAACTCTGCAGACTTCTGTCCTCAAAACACTTGTTTCTACTTGTTTCTGGGCTCGTTTGAAGATGTGCTGGCTCCTGCTGCTCTTGCAATGGATCCCTCTGGTATATCCAAAATAGCAGAAGCACAGCAGCAGCACTGGATACTGCACTAAATGTGGTTACCTAGTTACAAAGCACTGGTAGATTAACCTGCTTGTTTTTGTTTTGTTGACTTTTTGGGTTACTGTATCCATGGAAGTTTACAAAAGCTGGGGAGGTCTGTGGAGGGCAGGACATTTTGGAAGGTGCTCATTCATAGGGCCACCATAAGTCAGAGACAACTTGATGGCTTGTAACAACATCCCACTGGAAGTCAGTTTCTGAAAATATAATCCTGAGGCTGTAATCTTATACACACTTTTCTGGGGATAACACTCACTTAACTCAATAGGACTTACTTCTGAGCTGACATTGCATTGCATTTTTACAGCCCTGCCAGTTAATTATGTATTTTCCAGTTTATCATAATTTATTTTTACTTGAAAGTGACATAAATTTAAGATCCTCAAATACAAAAGGAATGACAAATGAGGGGGAGAAGCTCTGAAAGGGAAACAAGACTGCAACAGAAGCAGATGTTAATAAATTATCTTAATATAATATACCAGTTTATATAGTACACTAACATACATTATGAAAATTATATAGAAAACTTCAGATCACAGAAAACCTACTAATTTATTCTTTTTCTTATTTTCACTAAAATTTAACACCACAGAAGTTAACTGAGAGGCACCGAAACAATATTTCCTTGAAGATTTAAACTTTTCTTGAATTCTCAGAATTTAAAATGCAGAGATGGAAGATGTTGTTTATTGAATATACTTTGATTTCAGAATTAAAATAAAATAAAATTTTGTATGTTCAATGATCACCGTTCAACACCCTGCCTTCAATCCCAAATAATGAGTTGCCTAAAAGCGATTTGAGTTTTGCTCCTCTTGAAACTTCACTTTTTTGGGAAATTGTGGGCATTGGGAGGAATTTTAAAAATGCTTTTAATACTGTTCTTTCTTTAGTAAATAGAACCAACACCTTGCTCCTATATTCTATTCTTTTGCTAAGACGATCTGAAAATACATGCATTGTAACTGTATGTACCTGAAGTAATGTTCCTATACTAATGAATACTGATTTCTTTAATATTCACCAAAGACAGTAAAACATACTTTAAAACAATATTTTTCTAGTTCTGGAATTACATTGGATGTAAAACTGTCTCACTAAATTCTAAAGGATGAAAAAAAAATCAAAACCATTCCAGTTCCAAATGGGTTGTACCCCCCAAAAATAAGCTACTGTTACTTTTTACTGTTGCAGTTTAGGAATATTATAGTAGATTCAACTGAGCTTCTAAAAATCAAAACATTTATGTTTTTTAAACTTTAAAATATGCTTTGCTATTCTGTCACGTTTCTTTACAAAACAAGCTGAATATACTAGAGGCAAAGAATATAAAGTTTCAGGACATTCCTGAATTAATGGGAAAAGCGGGCTCTTTTAACTGGGCAAAGCATTTAAGATCGCAGATCATACATGCACTTATGTAGAAATAAGCCCCACAGGACTTACTTCTGAATATATGTACAGAGGATTGAGCTATAAATCATTTTTGGAGACTTCTAACAATGTTAGGCATCTTTTGGAGAGAAGATATATTTAATAAGGGCTTGTATTCAGTTATGATTTCTTCTTTAAAATCATAATATGTAAAATCATGTACACAGAGCAAAACTTATTTTCTAGTTAAGTTATTGAATATAAAAGATGAAATCTTAATGATTTTATGTGAAATACCTTTGGAGCAGTACAGGCAGTACAGGCATATATAAAATACAGCACAGGCATATATACAATCTCCCAGAAACACAATACATGTATTGAGGTAATTTGTATTGTTCTCTTGTGCTCAACAATTTACTGGGGAGGAGGGAAAATGAATATGAGGGAAAATGAAATCATACAAACCCTTTGGTCCATTTGGTTTCTCGGGTTCTTCTTTCTTCCTAGGGTCAAACATGCTACAATCTGTCCCTGCCCAGGTAGTGTTACAAATGCATGTGGCTTCATTACTGCATACCTAAAGGAAACGTTAGCATGAGTGAGTATAACATAAAATATACATGACTTCTAGGTTAACAATTCCAAGGGTGCAATTTTATGCATGTTTAGGCAGAAAAAGTTATTGAAGTTGTAGGCCTTTCTTCTCTCTAAACATGCATATGGTTGCACTTTAAGCAGAAAAAGAATAGCTGTTTATTTTATTTATTTATTTATTTATTTATTTATTAAAACATTTTAGGCAGCAGTATGTTTATATTTTAGAACCAGATATCCAGATGCTCTCAGATGTGGATATGGATTTCCTCATCACAGGGGAAACTGATTTGCATATACATTCATTCAAGCATATGATTTGATTCATTCACTGAACCAGAAGAAAGAGCTGTATGTTAACATGAGTTTCATAAGTACTCAGAAATGTGCACACCTGTATGCAAGTACTCTGTTGATATGTAAGCACGCACAATGTTTTCTATCTGTCTGAAAAAGGAAAACATTTGAATCTCATTCTGGAACATGGAAAGAATTCTAAGAAGTCTCCATCCCCTCTGCCCCAGATCAGGACTGCTCCATACTCAAAAATAATACATGACAGGAAAAAACATCTTTTTTTCACATGGCTTCAACTTGTGCTTGTTTTCTGTTGTTTTTGTTTGCTTATCTTTACAGCATTTCTATATTGAGGAGCCAATGTTTGGTCCTCTGGCAAATGGTCACAAACAGAGTCAATCCTTTCCCAGAGGAAAGGCAGGTTGCTTACCTGTAACTGTCGTTCTTTGAGTGGTCATCCGTGCATTCACACATTATAGGTGCTGCGCCTGCACAGTACCTGTGGCCGGGAAGAATTCAAAGCTTTAACAGATTTTGGAGGGAACTCCGGACCCCTTCCCCACTATACTATAAAGGGCGGAGCGCCTGCCATTTTCCCCAGTCTCATGGAGAGCATCTGATCACCCCCTGGTGGATAAGCGGTCAGTGTAAGACGCCACCAATGAAACAAATCAAAGAAAGGAACATAGTAATAAAATGAGTACAAACATATACAGTAGTTGTGAAGAAGGGAAAAACCTTCGTAAACCCAATCACTGACACCGAGTGGGGCCGGTGGGTGGGTTGTGTGAATGCACAGATGACCACTTGAAGAATGACAGTTACAGGTAAGCAACCTGCCTTTCTTCATCATGGCCTCCGTGCATCACACATTATGGGTGACTAGTAAGCTTACCAACCCGGAAGTGGGACGGTGTCGTCAGTGAAGAATTGAAGAAAGAACAGCATGACCAAAACAGCAGTCCTGTCTGGCATGGACATCAAATCTATAATGTCTGGTGAATGTGCAAGGGGTCGTCCAGGTTGCCACCTTGCAGATGTCAGGTAACGGAATGTCAACAGAAAAAGCCGAAGAGGCTTCCACAGCTCTGGTAGAATGACCCTTGGGCATGACAGGGAGTTCTAGTTTAGACAACTGCTATGTCAGTTCAATGGTTTGGATGATCCACCTGGAGAGTCTTTGGGAGGAGACAGCAGAGCCCTTATCATGTTCCAAGTATTTAATAAAAAGGCATTTGGTCTTTCTGAAGTTCTCCATACGGGACCGATAGAAAGCCAGGCAGAGACATACATCGAGAGAATGGAGATACTTGGAGGGTGGAGGGTGAAGGGAAGAAGACTGGCAGAGCAATGCCCTGATTAACGTGAAAGGGTGTAGCGACCTTAGGGAGGAATGTAGGCTCAATCTGGAGAACGACCTTCTCCTTATGAAAGTTGAGGTAAGGAGGGTCAACATGAAGATTTTGTAATCTTTTCAGGAAATGGCAGACGAGGACATGTGAGAAGACGGAGGAGCCGGATATAGGACCATGAAAGTGAGAAATCGCAGTGATATACACCTTAATAGAAGTAGATTTTAGTCCGTGCTGGTGTAGGGGTAGTAGAAAGAGTAAAATATGGTCAATTGAAGCTGAGTAAGGCAGAAATTAGTTGCTCACTGCAAAGGTGGTTAAAACGCTTCCATTTAGCTTCGTAGGAGCGGTGAATCGTCAGTCGTAGAGCAAATTGGAGAATAAATTCAATGTCCAGGTGAAGGAGGTTCCATCGGTACCAAAGATCACGTCAGTACCAAGGTTTGTACTGGAGTCATCAGAACCAATGAAGTTGTCGGTACTGAGACAGAGGAGGAAGGAACAGTCACTGAACGAGCCAAGTGGTGAGGTTGAGAGAGTCAAGATCAGGATGGCAAATCGCCCCATTTTCCTGTGTAATAGGATGAGGAACTCGTGGGAGACAAAAGAAGGTTTGCTGGAAAAGTTTGAGAATGGTTGGGAACCAAGGTTGGTGTGGCCACCATGGTGTTATAAGAATTTCCTGGGCTTTGTCTTGAACAATTTTGGCCAGGGTTTTCGTGATTAGCGGAATTGGAGGAAATGCGCAGAAAAACGTGTTCATCACCAGAGCATCCCCCATCGAATTCAGGCCTATGCCTGCCCAGGAGCAATAGTCCACACTCAATGAATGGGCTGCTGTAGTGAATAGATCTATGGTCGGGTGCCCCAGTGTTGGAAGATGTTGCAAATCTGTTGGTCCAACTCCCACTCATGAGTTGTGGACATCCGCCTGCTGAGGGCATCCGTCTCTTCGTTGTCTACACCGGCGAGATGAACTGCTAGCAGGGTAATCCCTCTGGGGATACACCAGTCCCATATTCTCAGGGCAAGGTGGGCTAAAAGTACAGATTTCATGCCGCCCTGCTTGTTGACATAAAAAACAGTCACGACATTGTCCAAGGCTATTTGAACCATTCAGTCCTGAAGGACTGATTCAAAGGACTGGAGAGCTTTGAAAACTGCTAGTAGCTCTAGGTAATTGATGTGCCTGGACTTTTCATGACCTTGCCAAGTGCCTTGAGTATGCAGATTGGCACAATGCGCTCCCCATCCCGTAAGGGAGGCATCGGTGTAGAGAGTCACTGACGGTTGTGGCTGGTGAAATGGGACTCCCGTGGAAAGATTGTCCTCGTTCGTCCACCAAGTCAAAGTCCGACGAATGAAAGCAGGTGGTAGCAGAAGGCGATTTGGAGAGTCGTGTTGAGGTTGGAAGAGGCTGTTGAACCACAGTTGTGGAGGTCGCATTTGAAGGCTGGAGTTGGGTACAACAGCAACTGTGGAGGCCATGTGTCTGAGCAACTTCTATATGGAAAGCGCAGGAGCAGATCGGCCATTGTAGATGCGATGAATAGAAGATCGAAGCTTGTCCATTCGAGCCTGCGGTAGAAACGCCCTGGCTTGGATCGAGTCGAGATGAGCTCTGATGAAGTCGATGACCTGTGAGGGAACGAGGCAGGACTTTTCTATATTAATACACAGTCTGAGTTCATCTAAGAGTCTGCACATGGTATCGATGGCCGAGACAATCAACCAATTGTCCAGGTAGGGGTAAATTTGAACACCCTGTAACCTGAGATAAGCACAAACAGGTGCCATACACTTAGTGAAGACTTGTGGAGCAGTAGCGAGTCCAAATGGGAGGACGTTATACCCAAAAATGTTGGAGCCAACAGTGAATTGAAGGAGCCACCTGTGAGATGGATGGATGCTAATGTGGAAATATGCATCCTTTAAGTCCAGAGAAGCGAACCAATCTTCTCTCCTGAGCAATGGAAGGATATTCTGAAGGGTGGTCATCTGAAATTTCTTAGTTTTGATGAACCTGTTAATGCCACATAGATCAAATATCGGGCGTAGACTACCGTCCCATTTCAGGACCATAAAATATCTTGAGTAGAAACCGTGAAGCCCCTCTGAGCGGGAGAGCTAACAAATCACCCCCTTACGAAGTAGCTGGGAGACCTCGTCTCATAGGACCATTGATGGAGAGGTGTAACGGATAGGTCCCGAAGGGGCACAGTATCAAACTCGATTTTATATACGTGCTCAATGATAGAAACTACCCACTTGTTGCCAATTGCAGCACCCCAAAAGTAATTGGCCAGAGAAAGGCCCCAAAAGTAGTTGGCCAGAGGAAGGCCACATAGTAAAAACAGCACAGTTATACTGTCCCAGAAGGGAGGGCAGATAAGCACAAAAGGAACTTTGTGTAACTCACAGCTAACACACTAGCCTGACCTCGAATACAGTAATCAAAGGGACAGTGGAAACTGGTTCTAGATGCCATGAAAGTTGCAAATGTGCAGGGAGTAAGAACATGGCAAGCCTGTGTGAATCTCGAGCAGATAAGAAATAGACATAGGAAATGTCTGGTCCTTGACAGAAGAAAGGACTCTTTCTCCAGCATGGGAGGGGGTGCATACATTGATGTATTGATGCATTAGATGTGTATTAGGTGACCTAATTGGTTACCTAGGGTATAAAACGCATGTACCGTGGTGCAACTTTTGAGACACTGCTTTGGGCTGAAAGTCCCCTTTTGTCTCCCTTTACTCTATAGTGCACTAGAATAAAGCTGGTTTTGGCTCTAAGTCTCGTCTCAGGCTCTGTTTGGCTTTGGGTCTGGGGTCCACCTGGGGTTTGCCCCAGCTGTTGACTGGCATAGTCCGGTAACACACTTATCAGATGTGATGGACTCCCAAATGGGGAGTCAGCCTTGCAGCTGGTCCCCAAAAGGGAGGGGGGAAAGTGGGTAGAAAGAGAGAAGATCAGCCTGCGCATCTCATCAACGCTGTTGCTTATCATTGAGTTGACTGTGTCGGCCCTGCTGGAAACAGGCGGCAGGCTGGCCTTGGTTTCAGTGTTGACGAGGCTGATACTGTTGGTGAGGGGGTAGCGTTGATAGGGCTGATACCGATAATATTGAGATTGCGGCCACTTACGTCAATTCGACTTCAGTATTTCCATCTCTGGAGCAGTGGATCCAGCGTTGTAAATATGCTTGAATTTGTGGTCTGTGCGAGTATTAAAGAGGCCGGACCTGTCGAAAGGCATGCCTTTAATGTACCTCTTCGTCTCATCCAAGAAATTGCAGGAGCTTAGCTACGCATGTCGGTGTAAGGCGATGGATCCGACAAGTGCCCGGGAATCGCAATCTACATGATGTCATGTCATGCTGAGTTGTTGTATGGCTAGCTGCATAGACTCATGGATGAAAACGGGGCCAGGTCACATTGCTGTTCCGGGATGGGAGAGGTGATGGATTCCAGCCACTGCATCAGGAAGAGATGATGGGAGAGGTGATGGGAGAGGTGATGGATTCCAGCCACTGATACCAGGCCATTGTTGCCTCGTAATTCGATATCCGCAAGCCTAGTCCCATTGCCACGTAGATACGGCGTGACATCAAGTCTATTTTCTGGCCCTCCTTGTCTCTCAGGATTGAGTGCTCCCTGTTGTCTCAACCCTACGACAACTCCACAACTATACAGTTTGGTTTAGGGTGCTTGAGCAGGAATGGAGTATCTTGCTCCCTAACCTTATACATGGACTTGTATTGCCGAGACATTGGATGTGGCTGGATCAAAAACTCCCTGGGTTAAAATGATGGCATTAGGAGAGGTGGAAGCCTGATCTGAGTCCTCTGAGTCCAAGTCGTAGTGGTAAGGCGGACTGGAGGACGAGCCAGCCAGAGACGGAGGAGGGCAGGAGGTTGCAACTGCTGAGATGGAAAGTGCTTCTGCCCGGGATGGACGAGGATGATGCCTGTGCACCGAAGGCATGGGGTAGTAACCGTACAGTGGAGGGTTGTCCCAAGGATAGGACTGAGATGGATCGAACACGCTGTACGGCATCAGAACCCAGCTGCTGGAAAATTGGCCCGAGGCATGCTGATGGCAACGCGTGTCTGATGGGGGCGGAGGCCTTGGCGATGCCTCTGGTGACGATGGCATCGGAGTAGATGTGCAAGCCGGCAGATGACCTGGTTGAGATTGCGGAGGTGAATCCCGTATCTTGCCATCAGATCGATCCGCAGAGCGCTGCCTTGGAGCAATCCAAAGTTGAAGAAGCCGACAATGAGATCCGTTGAGGGGATCCAGGTGGTATAACCTGCATGACGGCCTGGGCAGTCGGACCCGAAGGGGTTGGGACTGAAGCGGCTGTCAGGACCGATGAGGCGGACAAACCCGAGTCCCTGCGAGGCTCCTTGGCAAGCTTACGCTGTTTGCATTTGGCTTTGTTGGTTTTAGTCTTCTTATACATTTTCGAAGCCGACGGATCCTCCGGCCTGGTGTGCTTCCGTTTCTCCTTTTGTTTCTGGAAGGAGGAATGAGAGGAGCGAGTGGTCTCCTCGGAAGCAGCCCCCTCGGATGGTGGGCAAGGGGAGGACACCATGGGCAGGCCTGTGGAAGAGTCCTGAGCAGCAAGCTCGTCAGAGGCAATGAGGGGTTGATCCCAAAGGACCTTCCTCAGTCGGTTCTCCTGATTCTTGCAGGCCTGTTTGGTGAATGACTGACAATGGCTGCATTTGTCAGTCCAATGTCCCTCTCCAAGACAGAGAAGGCATAGCTTGTGTGGGTATGGAGGAGACATTTTGGCCCCACATTTTGAGCACTTTCGAAAAGCCGCATGCTAAGCCATCAAGAAGAAAATGGATAGTGAATGGAAGAATAAGAATCAAGAAGATAGTAAAGATATGAAGTATATAACAATTTGTGGGGGGCGGGGAGGGAAAAGGGGAAGAGAAAGAACTGCCTAAACAGGGAAGGTAGGGATTTTGAACTTGGAAAGGATTTTTAACAAGAGAAGATCAACAGGCATCAGTAAAGAACAATAAGGAAAATGCAATAGAATAGAGAGTAACGAATGGCTCGAAGCAAAGCAATCGGCAGTTGAAAGAAGACTGGGGAAAATGGTGGATGCTCCACCCTTTATATTACAGCAGGGGAGGGGTGCAGAGTTCCTGCCAAAATCCATTAAAGCTTTGAATACTTTCCGGCTGCAGGCACTGCCCAGGTGCAACACCCATAATGTGTGATGCACAGAGACCATGACGAAGAACACTCAGTCTTTTGTCATAGTGGCTTGACAATTTCTTACTCAGAGCCCCAGAGCAGAAAATGAATACAGTCACCTCCCCTTCAAGTCCAGGTGGCATCCCTTTCTGTCTACTGGTCTGGAATGCTTCCCTGGGCCAACTTCATGATGATGGGGTTCGGCTGTGGATGTTGAAATGGAAATAGGAAGGCCACATTCTTCTCCTGCACTTTATATGTATTTTCCAGGAGCTTCAACCTCAGTGTCATGGCCTTCCATGGCTGCTACACCTTCTAGAGAAGGGTTGGCAGGAATGGTAGTGCTACTGAGCTGGTGACAATGGCTGCTCTCCTCCCTTCAATTGTTCCAAACTTGGTGTTGTATGTGAAACTAAGAATATCACTGTGTTTTGTATTTTTAACAAAGTAACATTTGTCTAGTCTCCTTGCTTTCTGGGTTATTTTGCTTCAGACACAACTAGAAAACAATTTCAGTTCATAGAGGGCACCTGCTAAAACGCCTGTTAACGAGACTGAAGTCATAAAAACTGAGTGCTGAAAAGAAACAATTGTCTCTTGCCCAGCATCCTGAATTTTTAATGGAAAAATCTGCCTCCTGTCTACATTTTTAGACAGGGATCAGTGGCAAGGAGACAGTGATCAATGGCAAGAAATGGTTTTTCTTTAAACTGAGAATATGGATAAATAGTAGCAAGAACTTACTCCATGACCGGAACAAACTTTTCCATTAGCACCAACAGGGCAGCTACTTATGTTCAGAGACTGAATGGATAGGCATCTTCTATCCATACACATCATATTTGGACCACATGGAGCTCCATCTTCTACATATCCTAAATCTGTTTCATCATCCAAAAGTACATGTGCACAACTGAAAGAAAAAAATTAAAGACACCTTCGGCTCCTCACATAAGGAAAAAAGGTGGGATATGAGATTTCATTGAAATATAGAACAGTATATAAATGTTTTAAACAAACAAACAAGTGAAATGCAGTGCAAAAACAGCACCAGCAGTAATTTCATAGAAATGACTTTTAGCATTTATGATTTCAAAATACTCTAAGAAAGATAGACTAATAACAAGACCACTTCCTTTATATATTTATATTCATGGATATTTAGTCTTTCAGATAATTTCTACTATTTTAAAAAGGGGCAATTCACAACAGGGCTCTGCTAGTAATATAAATGACATTGTGCTAGTGCAAACTATGCTAGTGTAGTGTCAATATCGTTAAGTGGCGAGTTGATTTTTCCAGGAAATATGCAGTTGTGCCCTACTGAATACTTCCCTATGATTCTATGATACTAAACATGATAATAAAATCTGGCTACAGTGAAGTTACTAGTGAATCATCAAATTATTTCATTGATGCGGCAAGGATTAAAGCTTAAAATATTATGAGGGGCATTCAATGTATTCTAGGTATCGGGTTGATTTGCTATTGATGTGGGTAATTTAATTATTTCATTAGCTAATGACACTATCTGAGGGTACCCATGCAAAATTTCAAATAAGTGTGATCATTAGTTCCCTAGAAATCCTTGGTGAAAGACGACCATGATGACTGACGCGACAATGTTGAAGAAAATCGAGCACTGCGCTGTAATTAAGTTTCTCACAAAACAAGGAAAAAGTCAAAAAATCATTCATGAAGAGATGGCGGCCATTTACCAGGACTCTGCACCTTCATTATCTACTATTCAAAAGTGGTCAAGTGAATTTAAAAGGGGCAGAGAAAGCATTGAAGATGATCCTCGCTCGGGCAGGCTGGTTACTGCCACTAGAAAGAAAGAAAATGTGAAAAAAAATGAGAAACTTGTATTGGAAGGTGCCTGAATAAAAATCAAAATGTTAGCAGAGATGACAAACCTATCCGTTGGTACCATATTTACTATTTTTCATGACCACCTTAACCTTTCAAAGGTCTGTGCAAATGGGTGCCATGAATGCTCATGGTGCCTCAGAAAAAAGTGCGAGTCGAGTGCTGTAGGGATTTTTTAGAGCTCCGTGGTGAAGATCCATCAAGTATTTTTGACCGGATTGTTATTGGAGATGAAACTTGGGTTCATCACTATGACCCTGAAAGAAAGCAGGAGTCCATGCAGTGGCATAAAAAAGGTGCTGACCCTCCGAAGAAATTCAAAGTCACTCCATCGGCCAGAAAAATCATGGTCACAGTGTTTTGGGACTCAAAGGGAATTTTATTGATTGAGTACATGAAAAAAGGTGAAACCATAAACACAGCATCTTAAGCAATCACTCTACATAATTTAAGAGACGCAATTAAAGAAACAAGGCAGGGAAAACTGACTGCAGGTGTTTTGCTTCTTCAAGACAACACGCCTGTTCACCCGGCGCGTGTTTCAAAGGCTGCTGTGCAAGACTGTTTCGAAGAAATAAACCACCCACCCTATAGCCTGGACCTGGCCCCCAGTGACTACTACCTATTCCCGAATCTAAACAAAGATCTTCGTGGAAAGCGATTTTCCAACGATGAAGAGCTCAAGGCAGCAATTAACACACTTTTTTTAGACAAGGAGGAAGGGTATTTTTTACAGGGAATTGAAAAGTCAATTTATAGATGTAATAAGTGTATTGAAGTTATGGGGGATTACACTGAAAAATAAAAATGATTTCAATTTATTATTCCATTTTCTTCATGCTGATACTGAGAATGCATTGAACGTCCCTTGTACTTAAGAAAGACTGATATTAAATATTGGTATCAAGAAGGCAATGTATTCATATTCCAGTTCATAAATGTTTAGGGTATGTTCCATACAAGTTAAACCATTTACTATTTTTATATAACAGAAGGTCACTGTTTGTTCCAAAATGTATCTTACTTTTTGACTTAAGAATTCTAAAGAACAATTTGTGTACTTTACATGAAGCACTACATACCTGCAATTCACTACCACACCTTGGTGGAAAAAGGAAGTAGGGGTAATTTCTCCCTGAAGATGGCCAATTCGTGGAACTCCATCAAGGTTTGCACAAAGCAATAATCCACAGAATACATCACTGTAAAGTAAAAACCGGGACATGGTCAAGTAGCATGTTATTTTCTAAAATGGAAATGGATAGAATTTTGAAGTAAATATGAAAGATGCCAATATGAGAAACAAAAAATCAGCTTGCTCTTTAGTGAAAAGCATAATTCTAAATTTAATTAATCAAGGATTAATAAATGGATTTCAATTTAGGATGCAAGTCTATTCAAAATTTAAAAATTTACCAAGAATGTTTCACACTAGTCTCATACTAAAGGGACTATAGTAGAGACATCAAGCACTACACCTTAAATTGACACATCAGAATGCTTCTAGGCAGTGGGAGCAACTACTCAAAAATGGTGAGGACTCTGTATCAGATGATGAACATACCATGCAATTTAAGACCATGCTGCTGCTCAGATTTAAAAGATGCCTTGTATAAGGGGAAAGATGCCTTTACAAACACAGACTTCTTTGTTCCATTTTCTGTGAGTCCTACTTTCCAGCTCCTGCTCCCCATATGCCATTTGATGGTGGTGAAAACCTCAGAAGCAGTTTGTGGGGGAAGGCGGAGCAAAAGTGGATGCAGTGAAAAAGAGGTGCAACAGCTATGTTCATGTTTCTTTGCTGCTAAGCTAATGAAATTATGGGTCATGTATTTGTGTTCCCCCCAAATGCAAAAAATGCAGGAAGAAAGTTCTTTATGTGCCACATTCTGATTTACCCTAAGTTGGAGACTGGTTTGCAGTAAGATTAAGGTAGAATAATATTACCAGATTATCAGAAGGCCCAAACTAGAGATGTCATTCACACAATTACTAGTTGTTTAGGACATGAGATTTTGTTGGTGTTCTGGATATAAACTCCAAATGTTTAGGACCTTGGTCTGGATCAGGCCTTCATACTTGCTATTAGCATTTGGGAAAAAGTTCCTATTGGCTCTTCACACTTCCTATTTACTAAACCACCACCACCACCACCACCACCACCACCACCACCACCACCAAACAATTATTCATGGGATGAATTCATGAATCTACTTTGGCCCTAGATACCTAATGCTCTGATGCCCATTATGTATTCTCAAAGCATTCATATAAAAAGGAAGATTATATAGAAATATGCTGTCTTTATCTCTGACTCCCAGAGAAATGACAGGGATTAGAATAGGTAATAACAAAATACATTTCCAATCCCTGAATGAACTTTTAAACTGGGCAGATTTTAAAATGTTTCAATGGTTTCTAATTTCAGCAAGACAAGAAGTTACTGAAAATTTCTAACTATAACATATCCATACTAAAAGACTACACTTACTGTTTGTTGCATGGAATCCATTTATTTCCATCTTTTCCACAGTTTCCCTTTTTTGTACCTTCAGTGTTAAGCTTCTCATAACAATGTTTATGAGATCCTGTAGCCTCTATTGAAGAAAATGTGAATGCAATTTCTATTAACAGAGGCAAGCAATCAAAACTTTCCCTTATTAAAATGTATACAAAATAATAAAAAAATGAAGAAAAGTTGTTCAGTTATTTTGCAAAGTATTTTAACGTGAATGCACCAAAATGCTTCTATGTGTAAAATGTAATGTCTGTGCCTGAGAGACATGACCATAATGATAGTTTGTAATGGTATTCAATAATATAGTGAATTATAAATAAGAAGAAAAAAATGGCAAGAAAATGTAGAATGCTGTTTTACATCAGTATCTCTGGAAGAAATTGTTCTAACTCAAGCACAAGCAGTCCAGGTAACAAAAGACTGCAGTTAATCCTGTTTTAAGCCATTCCTTGAACATATCTGAATTAAAAAGTTGTGTGTTGCAGACAACTTCCAGCTTACTTGAGAGACTTAAGTTTCCTGGGCTTACTTAAGAAATGTTTGATGAAATAAACTTATTGTCCAGAGAATATTAGGGAGTCATCAAAAAAGAAAGATTCTATCTATCTACATTTACAAGTAGTGTGCTAATAGCTATTTTTGTACAAGGAAGTTTATGGAATGCAGACTCATTTGCACTTCCTAAGTAATCTTAATTCCATTAAGTACATACAGTTAGATACATGCCTGATTTAGATTACATTCAAGGAGTTGAGTGTGTAGGAGACTCTGTAGAAAAATTGTGGAGGGCATCAAGACAGTAAGAGAGGCTGAAGATGTATCCAACTCTTGGGAGCTGGAAACTACCATAGAAAGTGCAAGGTCACGATTGTCCAAACTAGGCATTCAGTGTGTGATTGGCCCTTGCATGCTTCTTTCTTGGTATGGTGAGAGAGGGGATTTAATTCTTTTACCCATAAAATATGCTCAGTTCACTTGTCAAGGCAATGGGGGAAAAGGATTAAAAGTGTCCCCGTCACACACCATATCCTTAATTCAGAGTGCCACTCTTTTCCCTGTGGTTGTTTAGGAAAGAAAAACTAAGCCATGAGGGCCAATCCTGTGCCACACTGTATCTAGTTTGGCCTTAAATGTGCATAAGATTGAGCACACTACTTTGATTCCAATATAATGATATCAGTTCCCCTAAATATTGGGTAGGAAGCTAGAAAGACTAAACCATTGCAACTTCTCAACAGGATTAAGCTGAAATCAATGCAGCTTACAATGGCACAGTCCTTAACGTGAAGAACTGTTTATTAGAGCTGTTGTTCATGCAAGATCGAATGGAATACTTCATCAGTGAATCTGGGACATAAGCACATTTATAGACATCTTATTTGAATGTATATCCAATTACAATAAATGTAAATCCTTGTAAAATATATTGTTATAACTTTAAATGTAACTATCAAACATAGAAAAGTTTGGGGCAACTATACACACACTCTATAGTGTGTGTGTGTGTGTAATGCACATATATATACACACACATATAATCTATGTAATGTCCTCTGTCCAATTACTGGAATTGTCATGTTTCTCTGGTGAATGCCAAATAAAAACTTTAAAGAAACCACAACAATGATTTTATCATTCCTATGAAAAGCTGGAAGTACAAAGAAAGAAATACATGTGAATAAAGCATACTTAAATCAACCTACTAGTTCCCCAGATGTATTTGCACTGATTATCTCTTGTTTTGCATTCTCCATTGTAGCAACGGCCCTAAATAAAAGCAAAATAGAATTGTACATTTTGCCTTTCTCCTTAAAATGTCAGACACTGTAAAAATTGGCCAATTTCATTAGTAAAAAAAGGCAGGTTGCTTACCTGTAACTGCATTCGCACATACGGGTGCTGCACCTGCGCAGTGCCTGTAGCTGGGAAGATTCAAGAGCTTAACGGTTTTGGTGGGAATTCTGCGCTCCCCCCCACAGTATAAGAAGGTGGAGTTCCCGCCATTTCCCCAGTCTACTGGAGACTGACCATTCAACCCCAAGTGGAGGATGAAAGCATTATACATTCATATCCTAATTAAAGTATGCTCTAAAAAAAGGGCATACGAGGTAAGTATAGAAAACGCATGTAACAACCTAGTCAAACTGGTTCCATAAACCCAGTCACTGACACTGAGTGGGGCCGGCAGATGGGTTGTGTGAATGCACAGATGGCCACTTGAAGAATGACAGTTACAGGTAAGCAACTTGCCTTTCTTTGTCGTGGCCTCTGTGCATCACACATATGGGTGATTAGTAAGCTTACCACACTTGGAGGCGGGATGGTGTCATCACTGAAGAACTGACGAGAGTACTACGTGACCGAAGGAGCAGTCCTGTCTGGCACAAACATCTAGGCCAAGGATGGGCAACCATAAACACTCAAAGAGCCATTTGGACCCGTTTCCCACAAAAAATACTGGGAGCCACTAAACCCTTTTGACATCTAAAATGAAGATAACACTGCATATATCATTTTTTACCTTTATGCTATGTATAAAAAACCTACAGTGTGCTGCATTTATGAAATCAATGAATTACTCTTTTATAGTATCTCCATCTGTGAACGGCTTTCCGTGCCTATTTCCTGAGCGGCCACAAAACTAGCATATGTAGTTGAATTTGCAGACTTAATCCACTTCTTGAAATGATTTTCGCTCAGATCAACCTTCCGCATCAGTTCCGAAATGGCTTTTTTTCCTCTCATCTCCATCCGGATATTTTTCAGCAAAGGCTGCGTGTTTATTCTGGAAATGTCTTGCAACATTTGACTTTTTGTTGTTTGCCAATTCTCACCACATATTAAGCATACTAGTAAACCAGTCTCGTCAGCAGTGAAAGCAAATGAATCTGCCCACATACCATGAAACATTTTGTTTCTTCTGAAACTTTTTCTTGGATTTATCCATGGTTGGCCGACCGGGGGTCGAAAAGCTCAATAAATTGCGTGCCGGCGGGTGTCGCACATTGGCGGTTGTGAAGCATATTTTGAGCAACAGGGAGCCGCAGCAGAGGGATGAAAGAGCCACATGCGGCTCCGGAGCCACAGGTTGCTGACCCCTGGTTTAGGCGATAATGCTTGTCAAACGTGCAAGGGGTAATCCAGGTGGCCACTTTGTGAATGTCATGCAGTGGAATGCCAGCGGAGAAGGCAGAAGAGGCCGCAAAAGCTCTTGTGGAATGGCCTCTCAGCATTACAGGCAACTCTAACCTGGAGAGTTGCTAAGCAAGCTCAATGGTTTGGACGATCCATTTATAGAGCCTTCGGGACATGATCAGAGAACACTTGTCATGCTCAGACTCAGTCTGGGATCGATAAAAGGCTAGGCAGCAACAAACGCCGAAGGAGTGTAATGAGCACTCTACTGGAGTTGAAAGCATAGAGAAAAAAGTCAGTAAGAGAATGTCCTGATTAACATGGGACGGCGAAACAACCTTTGGCAGGAAAGCCGGGTCGGTGCAGAGAACAACCTTCTCCTTGTGGAAGTTGAGGTAAGGAGGGTCAATATGGAGAGCACTAGCTCTCCTCGCTGATGTGATGGCCACAAGGAAAGCCGTCTTCCAAGACAGTAGACACAAGTCAGTAGTGGCTAAGGGTGTTAAGAATGGCTCAATGTACAAACAACCCACACGCTCACGGGCAATAAAACTAAAGTCTTTGATTGCTACTTGTCTACGAGATTTACAACACTACAGATAAGCTCTACTGTTAAGGTCTTTACAAGTCAGATGCTAACTCTTTAGTGACGTCTCTTCCTGAGCCCACGTGGGACTAGCTATCTTGCTCCCGCCTTTCCTCTCTGAGGCAGGACAAAGCCTGTTTTTGTTCCCATCGTCTCAGAATTCGTCTATTGGTCGCGAGAGAAAAGTCTATCCCGCCTCCTGCGTCTCCTGTGTCATGCTCAGGAAGTTCAGTGTCAGGAGGAGGTGGGTCAGTCTGCTCAGGCTCTTCATGAGCAGAACTCATAGTGCCTTTTCCCTCGGAGCTCTCTTGCTTTGATGTAGGCTCGGGTGTTTGCTCAATGGGTAAAGGGTCAGGATGAGGTACGGCTATCTGCTCAGCCATTCCCAGTTAGGTTGTGGGGTTGACACTTGCGTACAGGGTCTCAAGTACACCTCCTCGTGAGGTGCTGCCTCTGTCGGGGCATCAGGCATGACACTACCCCCCCTCCATGACCTCCCCCTCCGTGACGGAGATGAGTGCCCCCTGGCTTATGTGGGAAACGGGAGTGGAATTGTCTCAGGAGGAAGGGAGCATGAATGTTGGCAACGGGCTCCCAACTTTAGTCCTCGGGGGGGGGGGGGTAGCCTTTCCAGTGCACTAGATATTTGCAGGTGTCCCCTCCGTAATCTAGAGTCGAGGATCTCTTCGATTTCAAATTCTTCTTCTCCATCAACTATAACGGGTGGAGGAGGTGGAAGTTGAGAGCGGAGGCGGTGTTGCCACAGAGCCGGAGAGAGTAGTGCTCAGTGGAAGACCAGGTGAACCCTCATGGAGGGGGGTAGAGCCAAGTGGAAGGCAACGGGATTGATTTGAGAGGTGATGCAGAATGGTCCAGCACGTTTGTGGGCTAATTTGTGGGAGGGCACGAAAAGGGGAAGATATTCGGTGGATAACCAGACCCAGTCGCTGACATGCAGAGGAGGTCTGGGCTGTCTACACCGGTCAGCGACTTCTTTGTAGGTTACCTTGGCTCTGTCCAATTGTTGCTTGAGTATGGACTGTACCGAGGCTAAGTCGTGCAGGAAATTTCTGGCGGCGGGGATGGACGACAACAGGAGTGATGAAGGGAAGGCGCAAGAATGGTAACCAAGGTTCGCGAAGAAAGGAGTTTAACGGGTGGAGGCGTGGACAGAGTTGTTGTAGGCGAACTCTGCCAGTGGAAGAAAAGAGAGCCAATCGTCCTGTTGGTAGTTCATGTAGCAGTGGAGGTATTGTCCGAGTGTCGCGTTGAGACGTTCAGTTTGTCCGTCAGTTTGCGGGTGATGAGCTGAAGATAGGCGGAGGTCAACCCTGAGCAAGGTCAAGAGTTCCCGCCAAAACCGGGACGTGAACTGACTGCCCCTGTCGGAAATTAAAGCGAGGGGACACCCATGTGCTTTATAAATATGATGGATGAACAGGGAAGCGGTGGTCTTGGCAGAGAGGAGTCCTGTGCAGGGGATAAAGTGAGCCATTTTCGTGAAAAGGTCTGTGACAACCAGTATGGTGTTGAAGCCACTTGATCTTGGCAAATCAGTAATGAAGTCCATCGAAACGGTGTGCCAGGGTCCGGGAGGGGTTTCCACCGGGTGGAGTAGTCCTGGTGGTTTTCCCGGTTGTCGTTTGGTGCGGTGGCACGTAGGACAGGAGAGTATGTACGATTTGACGTCGTGGTACATGCGGGGCCACCAATAGTCTCTAGAAGGGTGTGTAGCGTTTTGTAGACCCCGAAATGTCCTGCAGACAGAGAGTCGTGCCATTGTAGTAGTATTCATTTGCAGAGTGATGACGGAACATAAGAAACATGGTTGTAGAGTAGGATGTCGTCCTCAAACGAGTAGGCGGCAGGAAGGGTGCTTGTCCCTCTTTGTTCCCTTTTTGTCTGGACGAAGGGGTCAGCTTGTTGTGTGTGGCGGAGGCCATCAGTGTAGGAGGTGGAGATAGTTGGTGTGGCTGCAATTTTGGGTTGTAGAATTGGGGTCGGGTCGGGTTGCTCTTCATTGTCGGGGAAGTATTCGGACTTCCTGGATAGAGCATCAGCCAGAAGATTTTTTGAAGGAGGTATGTACTCAATACGAAAGTGAAAGCGAGCAAAGAATAGAGGCCATCGTGCCTGCCTTTGGTTGAGAATTTTGGCAGAAGCGAAGTGGACTAGGTTCTTGTGATCCATTTGGATGAGGATTGTGTGGGGAGAACCTTCAAGCAAATGTCGCCATTCTTCTAAGGTGGCTTTGATGGCTAACAGTTCTTTCTCCCAAATTGTATAGTTCCTTTCCGAGCTGGAGAGTTTGCGAGAATAGAAAGCCACTGGTCTGAGGTCAGTGGTGGACCCATGTTGTGGTTGTAGGAGAACAGCTCCAATTGCTTTGTCGGAAGCGTCAGTTTGTAGTGGGAAAGGTGTGGATGTGTTGGGATGGATCAGTTGGTGTTTCGAAGTGAATTGGCGTTTCAAAGTGTCAAATGTGGATGCGGCGTCGGGTGGCCAATTCAGGCGACGCCCGTTGTCTTTCTAGAGGTCTGTCAAGGGCACAGTTAAACAGGAGAAGTGCAGTATGAACCGATGATAGAAGTTCGTGAATCCCAAGAACTTTTGCAGTTCTCTCTTTGTTTGTGGTGGTTGCCAGGACAGAACTGCTTGTATCTTTTCAGGGTCCATCTGTAGCCCATCTGGAGAAATGTAGTAGCCTAGGTACAGGAGGGAAGTAGTGTGAAATTCGCATTTTTCCAGATTAGCAGAGAGGTGGTGCTTTCGCATGCATTGTAGGACAGCTTGTACGTGGTGTACGTGAGACTCGGGGTCGTTTGAGAAGATTAATAAATCATCCAGGTAGGCAATTAAGAATTCGTCGAGAAAATCGTGGAAGATCTTATTAATCAATCTGCAAAACAATTGTCCCAAATTTAAAAGTCCGAAAGGCATTACTAAAAATTCGAAGTTGCCAAAACGGGTTGAAAAAGCTGTTAGATGTTCATGTCCAGGGCAGATGCGCAGTAAATAGTAGGCCTTGTGGAGATCCAGCTTGGTAAAGATACGTGCTTGGCCCAGGCGTTCTAAAATCTCCGAGATAAGTGGCATGGTGTGCCTGTTGGGAATGGTGATTGCGTTCAAGCGGCGGTTCCTCAGAATTTTTCCGGGGCACGATGGTGGGTGTCACTGAAGTGGGCAATGAGGACGAGTGGATGAAGCCTTTTTTCATATTGGATGATATGAAGTCTTTGAGGACTTGGAGTTCTTTAGGTGACATGGGTCGTAGTTTGCCGACCGGGAGGGTCACCCCTGGTTGTAAGTAAATCTCCATGTCACATGAGCGGTGAGGCAGCAGCTTGTCAGCCTCTTGTGGGTCAAAAACGTCCCAAAAGTCTTGGTATTGAGGCAGGAGGGCGGTGGTGGAAGGTGGGGAGGAGGTAAGAGGAGTGTGGGCCACAGGGTCTCTGCAGTGCTGTGAACAAAATGTAGAATTGAAATGTATTTGCCCCGAGTCCCAAGATATCTGGGGTCTGTGCCTAATTAACCAGTCCATGCCAAGTACCACGGGGTACTGTAGGTCTTTCACTAATAAATAAGCTGCTTGTTCACAGTGTTTTCCAATTTGTAGAGTGAGTGGGGAGGATTGGTGGGAGGAGGGGCCCCCTTGCAGGGGACATTTCTGGATAGAGTCCACCTGGAGTGAGGTTGGTAGTATTGATGTAGGAAAACAGTGTTGTTCAGCAAATGCTTCATCTATGAAGGAAGCAGTAGCACCACTATCAATTAGTGCTGTGGCTTGAATTGCAGGCTGTGAGTGTGCTTGCAAAATGGTGTCGAGCAACAGGTGTCGGGCCAGGGGAGTTTTTCCCAGGGAGTGGCACCTTTGTGATTTATGGACAGGTCCCAGTGTTGCGGTGCTTAACGACACTGGGATTGAAAGTTTCCCACCTGCTTTTTCAAAGGACATGACCGGGCCAGATGGCCGTTATGTCCACAGACGAAACACGGTCCAGTTGGGCGGCGGTAGGCCCTATCTTCCCTTGGAATGCGAGGCCTGGCAGCTCCCAGCTGCATTGGTTCAGGTTCCAGCTCCGGCTGAGGTGTCGCCGGGGCAACTGAGCTCTCAGGCGGGAATTGTTGGGGGCTGGCTTCCACACGCGGGAACCATCTTTCTTTAGTTGGCAGCAGGCCAGCATGGCCTTCCTGCTTAGTGCAGGCTCTCTCATTAAGCCGTGCATCAATCTGAATTGTCAGAAGCATAAGCTGCTGCAAAGTTGTTGGCATAGATGTGCGTGCTAAATCATCCAAAACCTCCTCCCTCAAGCCTTCGCGATATTGTACCATTAAGGCCTCCTCATTCCACCCTAGGTCATTCATAAGGAGCTGGAATTTAGTAGTGTAACCAGTGGCTGAGGTGTGCCCGTTTAAGACGCTTTATCTCGTGGATGGCCATTTCCTTGCAAGATTCTACACCAAGGAACTTCCCCAGGGCATCTATAAACAGATTAGCGTTGTTCAATATGGGGTCCCGAGCTATCAGCATTGCAGTTGCCCAGTGGGCTGGGGGCCCTGTGAGTTGATTTATTAAAAAGCCTACTTTCATCTTTTTGTCGGTGAAGACATTAAGGTGCAGATTAATGTAGAGTTCACATTGTGCTTTGAAAGTTGTAAATCCTTCTTTTTTCCCATCATATTTTGGGGGAGGTTCCAGAGGGCATCATTTCAAAGTCAGCTCCCGGCTTTGTGTTGATTCTGCTGCTGTTTGCTGCTTAGCATGTAGGTTATCCAGCTCAAGTTGCATAGAGTCCATTCGTTGTGTAGCCTTTGCATATTTTGCCAGTAGGAGAGCGTTTTCATCTCTTAAAGTCTGAAGTTCTTGAGGAACTTGGGCTGTTGATTCCATCACTACAGTTTCTCAAAGGTGGAAAAAGAAAAATAGTGGATGGAGAGAGGAGAAAAAAAATCTTTGCTTGGCTGTGTGGGTGCCTAAATAGTTAGCATACTGTTGAGAACGGCTCAATGTATAAACAACCCACACACTCACAGGCAATAAAACTAAAGTCTTTGATTGCTACTTGTCTACGAGATTTACAACACTACAGATAAGCTCTACTGTTAAGGTCTTTACAAGTCAGATACTAACTCTTTAGTGACGTCTCTTCCTGAGCCCATGTGGGACTAGCTATCTTGCTCCCGCCTTTCCTCTCTAAGGCAGGACAAAGCCTGTTTTTGTTCCCATCATCTCAGAATTCGTCTATTGGTCGCGAGAGAAAAGTCTATCCCGCCTCCTGCGTCTCCTGTGTCATGCTCAGGAAGTTCAGTGTCAGGAGGAGGTGGGTCAGTCTGCTCAGGCTCTTCATGAGCAGAACTCATAGTGCCTTTTCCCTCGGAGCTCTCTTGCTTTGATGTAGGCTCGGGTGTTTGCTCAATGGGTAAAGGGTCAGGTTGAGGTATGGCTATCTGCTCAGCCATTCCCAGTTAGGTTGTGGGGTTGACACTTGGGTACAGGGTCTCAAGTACACGACCTCCTCATGAGGTGCTGCCTTTGTCAGGGCATCAGGCACGACAAAGGGTTCGAAATGAGGCTTAGTGAGCACTTGTAAAACAACGGAAATGCTCCATGTTGGAATGACCAATCTCCCCGGTGGCTGGAGATTCTGCAATCCTCTCAGGAACTGCCGAATAAGGACATTAGAGAACACCGATGAGCCCGAAACCGGGCTACGGTAATGAGAAATAGCCACAATGTAAACTTTAACAGATGAAGGTTTCAGTCCAGTCTGATGTAGAGATAGTAGAAATTAGAGAATATTCTCAATCAAAGCCGAGTGAGTGATGAAATGGTTGGTATCAGCGAATGAAGTAAACCGTCTCCGTTTAGCCGCATAGGAACAGTGAGTAACAGGTCTTAGTGCAGACTGAAGAATGAATTGTATGTCTGGATGTAGAGTGCTCAGATTGGATGGAGTGGTTATTGCTATCGGGGACGAGGATACAGCCGCGGAAGGGCGCCACCGGGTTGGCGTCGAATCCAATAAGATGGTTGGTACAGAAGAAGTAGTAGCGCTTATTGGATAAACCAGGCCATCAGGTTGAGCGAATGAAGGTCTGGATGACGCACTGCTCCATCTTGCTGAGTTAAAAGATGCGGTATGCGAGGGAGCCGCTGAAAAGTGTTGTTGGAGAGGCGAAGAATGGTAGGGAACCACGGTTGGTGAAGCTACCAGGGAGTGACGAGAATTCCCTGAGCATCATCGTGATTGATCTTGGCTAAAGTCCTCATAATGAGCGGTATCAGGGGAAACACGTAGAAAAATCTGTCTGTTCATGGAACCATCAGAACATCCCCCATCGAGTCCGGACCGATGCCCGCTCAAGAGCAATATGATTAACAGAACGCATTGGTGTGTGTGACAAAAAGGTCTATGTCCAGAGGGTCCCATAGTTGAAAAAGATGATGACATACTTGGCGATCTAACTCCCACTTGTGAGTCAATAACATCTGTCTGCTGAGGGTATCTGCCTCCTCGTTGTTGGTGCCAGTGAGGTGAATGGCAAGAGGAGAAATTCCCCTCGGGATGCACCAGTCCCAGAGTCATAGGGTGAGGTGAGCCAGGGGGGCAGACTTCATTCCACCCTGTTTGTTTATATAGAAGACAGTGACAATATTGTCAGAGGCAACTTGAATGATCGAAGGGCTTTGAAAACTGCCAAAAGTTCTAGATAATTGATGTGTCTGCTAGTCTCATGGCCATGCCAGATGCCTTGGCTGTGAAGACTGGCACAAAGAGCTCCCCAGCCTGTCAGAGTTGGGAACAGAGTTAATGACAGTTGAGGTAGACGGAATGGGATTCCGACAGGTAGATTGTCCTTTACTGTCCACCATGACAAAGTCCGAAGGATGGAGGTAGGCAGGTGAAGCAGACAGTGTGGAGAGTCTCGCTGTGGGTGAAAGAGGCGATTGAACAATAGCTGCAGCGGCCTCTTCCGCAGCCTGGCATTGAGAGCCATGGAGACCGTGGAGGCCATGTAGCCAAGCAGCTTTTGTACTGACAGAGCAGGTACGGTTCTCTCCATGTGGATTCAGTGGATGGACGAGTGAAGTTTCTCCTGACGATCTTGTGGAAGAAAGGCTCTTGCACGCAGGAAATTGAGACAGGCTCCGATGAAATCAATGATCTGCGAAGGAACAAGGCAGGATTTTTTATGATTAATACAAAGTCCAAGACTGTCAAGGAGAGAACATGTAGTACGAATCGCTGATAGAAGGCCTTCTCTAGAAGAGATGATCAACCAGTCGTCAAGGTATGGGTAGACGTGCATCCCTTGTAGTCTCAGGTGGGCGCAAACAGGGGTCATGCATTTAGTGAAGACCCTTGGCGTGGTAGCCAGTCTGAAGGGGAGAACATTATATTCAAAAAGGTCGAAGCTGATTGTAAAACGGAGAAGTTGTCTGTGAGATGGATGGATGCTAATGTGGAAGTAAGCACCCTTCAAGTCTAGAGAAGCGAATCAATCCTCTCTCCTGAGCAGCGGTAGGATATTTTAAAGGGTGGTCATTCAAAACTTTTTTGTTTTGATGAACTTGTTGATGCCACGTAGATACAATGTTGGGTGAAGACCACCGTCCCATTTTGGGACCATAAAATATCTTGAATAGAAACCCTGAAGCCTCTCGAGGCGCATGAGTTGTCGAATTGCTCCTTTTACAAAGCAGCTGGGAAACTTCGTCTTTGAGAACCGAAGAAGAGGGCATATATTGGATCGGTCCTGACGGGGGTATCAAATTTGCTTTTATATCCGTGCTCCACAAGGGACAAAACCCACTGATCAGATGTGATGGACTCCTAAATGGGGAGTCGACTCTGCAGTCAATCCCCAAAAGGAAGAGGGGAAGGTGGGTTTACGAGGAGAGGAGAGGTTCACTCGACCCGTCAAAGTTGCCACTTATAGAAGTCGGGATGGCGACAACTCTCTTGATAGCGTTGAGCTGCTTGTTTGCGATTCTGCTGCTGACGGGTCTGGAACTGCTGCCGGCTGGAGTATTGCAGGTATGGTTGATACCGATACTGAGGACGAGACCAGGACCACTTATGTCAGCTCTGGGCAGGAACTTCCATATGTCGAGAGGTGACACGAGCCACATGGATATTCTTCAACTTGTGGTCCATCCTCTCGTTGAACAGCCCGGAGACGTCAAAGGGCATGTTCTGAATCCTTCTCTTGGTCTCATCTGGGAAGTTGCAGTTCCAAAGCCAGGCGTGGTGACAGAAGGCTACAGCACCAATGAGGTCCCTTGAGTCGCAGTCAGCATGATGTCTCGCCATCAAGAGTTGTTGTATGGCCACCTGCAACACTTCTCTGGTGAAGACGCGTGCCAGGTCTCTCTGATGCTCCCGGAAGAGACATCATGCTTCTGCATCAAGAAGTACTGATAGCGTCACCTTGCAGTTGGAGATACAGAGGCTGAGACCTGTGGTGGCGTAGATACGGCGAGCCATCGTATCAACTTCTTGTCCTTCCTTGTCTTGAAGAGTGGAGTGCTCCCTTGTCTCACGGCCCTCAGACGACTTCACAACAATAGAGTTGAGCTTTGGATGACGCAGGAGGAATGGGATATCTTGTTCCTGTACCCTGCACATCGACTCATATCACTGTGAAGTCGGTTGCAGCTGGTTGGGGAACTGCCAGGATTCAGTCATGGCCTGACGCAGCGTTGTAATCAGAGGCAGGACGATGGCAGCAGATTGTTCCTTCTTAACGATATTGTAGAAGTTGACCATACTGGGATGGAAGCGGTGCTGGGCTTCGATCTCCAGTCACCTAGCCAATCTCGCCATCAGTTCCCCAAATGTCGAGTATGACTCCTTGGGTGAGCTAGGACCTTGCACTGTAAACACCGTGTCCGGTGAAGTTGACGCTGCATCCGAGTCCTCGGATCTGAGTCATAATGGAATGGAGGACTGGAAGAGGAGTCTGCCGGTGAGGAAGGGCGCCTCGTCTGAACAGCTGCCAATGTCAAGGGAGCCTCTCTCAGAACCAGAGATGAGGCAGCATGATGGCGATGGACGGATGGATAGTATCTGTAGGGTATGTAATCATCCCAGGGCTCACGATGGGAGGCTCCATAGGGCATCTGCACCCAGTCTCTGGACGATCGACTGGATACACGCTGCAGCTGGTGCACCAGCTTGAGGCGGGGTCCTCAGGGAGACCTCAGGAGAAGGCTGTGGAGTTGGCAAGTGCACCATTGGAGGGACCATCTGAGAGGAGTCCTGGATCTCTCAGTCAGAAATCAATCCCGGCAAGGCTGCCTCCTGACGGTCTGGCGAAGACAGGGCCGAAGGAATGATCCATTGAGGGGACCCTGACGAGGTCACCTGTATGGCCAGTTGGAGGCTAGGGTCACTCAGTGTCAGCATCGATGCCACGGTCAGGACCAACAGAGCGGACGATCCCAAGTCATGGTGATGTGGCTGGTCGGCCTTCTTCAGTTTACGGGCCGGGCCGCTTTGTCCGCCCTTTCTTGGCCTTCTTCTGGGCCGAGGACTTATCAGAACCGCTATGCTTCCTCTTCTTCTTTTGCTTGTGAGAAGATTGAGTGGAGCATTTAGTCTCCGGCAAAGTCACTCCATCAGCCGATGGGCGAGAGGGAAGAGCAGCCGAGGAAGAAGGCTGCGAAGTGGGCTGAGTCACAAGTTGGTCGGACACGAGCAGAGCCTGATCCCAAAGTAATTTACACAGGCAGTTTTCATGGTTTTTACGTGCCTGTTTGGTGAAGGCCTGACAACGGCCGGACTTATCAATTCTGTGGCCTTCTCCCAGACAGAGAATGCACAGATCATGAGGATCAGTGGGGGACATCTGGGCCCCACACTGAGAACACCTGTGGAAAGTCACACGCTGAGCCATCAAGAGAAAAATAGAGAATAGCAAAGTACAGCGAAAAAGAGTTAACGATAGAAGGGTTTTTTTATTATTATTCTTTTGAGGGGAAAAATGGGGATTTAGAAAGAACTTCTAACAGGGGAGGGAATGTAACTTGGAAGATCTTAACAAAGAATCTAACTAGAGAAGAAGGATAAACAGTAAAGGTTTAGAACAATAGTCAAGTGTAGCTACGGTAAGAGATGAAAGGCTCAAGGCACAGCGAACGGCGGGTCGCAAGAAGATTGGGGAAATGGTGGGCACTCCGCCTTCTTATACTGTGGGCAGGGAGGGGTGGGGAGTTCCCGCCAAACCATTAAGCTTTTGAATCTTCCCGGCTACAGGTACTGCGCATGTGCAGCACCCATATGTGTGATGTACAGAGGCCAGACAAAGAACATATATATTCTTTGTCAACACTGCATTCAACCCAAAGGGGACAGGAGCCTCAAAGCAATTTTCCTGGGTCAGTCTCCTTAGGGAAGAAAATTCTGTAATCAATACTGTTCTGAGATCTGTTTTCAATGAGACTGAAAGCACACGGGAGCTATCCCTTCCACGAAGAGCACACTAGAAACCTAGTTGATTTCACACTATAGATTAAGATGGCATATAGGAAAAACTGTTGTTAGCACAGTCACTGCACACCCTAAAATCTAGCAAGCTCATTGGCTTGCCAGGTTGTTATTTCCCAAGCATCTATGTGCTTACTAGGTTACAAAGTGGGATTTGAAAACAAAGAGTCTTTTAGTTATGTAGTTCCAAGCATAATGAACTACAATCAGAAAACATTTAAAAGTTAGAATTTAACACTAGGAAGTGCTAAAAAGTGGTAATTTATGTAGGTTGTTTTTGTTAGCCGCGAAGTCATGTCCAACCCATCGCGACCCCATGGACAACATTCCTCCAGGCCTTCCTGTCTTGCACTATCCCCCAGAGTCCACTCAAGCTCACACCAACTGCTTCAGTGACTCCATCTAGCCACCTCATTCTCTGCCGTCCCCTTCTTCTTTTGCCATCTATTGTTCCCAGCATTAGGCTCTTCTCCAGGGAGTCCTTCCTTCTCATTAGGTGGCCAGAGTATTTGAGTTTCATTTCAGGATCTGGCCTTCTAAAGAGCAGTCAGGGTTGATCTCCTCTAGAACTGACCGGTTTGATCACCTTGCGGTCCAAGGGACTCACAGGAGTCTCCTCCAGCAGTAGGGGTGCCCAGTTAATATTAGGTACAGGTACA
The DNA here is from genome assembly GCF_004798865.1 of Varanus komodoensis. Classification (NCBI taxonomy): domain Eukaryota; kingdom Metazoa; phylum Chordata; class Lepidosauria; order Squamata; family Varanidae; genus Varanus; species Varanus komodoensis. The sequence goes on from NW_025335627.1 coordinate 17,901,269, forward strand.
ATTATGAAGAAAATGAGAAGGATGAATGAAATTCATATGTAGTGATCCTGTGTTTATTTAAAGGGTTGTACCCTTTCCCTTCTAAACAAGACTTATAGTGGTTAACAGTCTAACCACAATTAAAACATATCAGTTCAAAACAAAAGAAGCAAATATGAAAATAAAAGATAAAATGTATAGCCCACCAAACCATAAAGTTGAGTAAATGCTGTGTAAGAAAAGTTTTACAGCTACATACCTGATTTGAATCACAAGCAAATCCATCTTGCTTATGTAGATTTGGTGGACACTAAAAACATAAATTTTATTTTATTTATTCTATACTGTTGTATAGCCAACACTTTCTTTTAATGCTAAAGCATTGTTTTATGGGACATTATATGTAGTAAAACAGATGAAGTAACACAGAGAAAGTAAAGATGCAAAAGTATTATTTTATTGTTCAATTTCAATTGGCTTCAGGCTGTGCTTAGTGGCAGAAATTAGCTGCTCTTTGATAACCTTCACTGAGAGAAATGTGACCATGATTTTTCTCTTGGACTCTCAGTGGATTTTGATACCATCAATCACGCTATCACCTTCTGAATAAGCTCTGCAAGCTTGGTTGGGAAGCTACTGCTTAGTTGGTCATTCTCCTACTAGCTTAGGGTTGATTCCAAATGATGGTGCTTAGAGACAATTGCTCAACTGCTGTGTAGTTCTGTGCAGGGGACACAACATTTTATCCCCCATGAGCTTTTTATCTACATGCAAGCATTGGGAGAGGCCTTCTAAAGATTCAGCATAACTCTTTTCAATCAAATGTGCAACTATGGATGTTCTGAAGCAACACATGGGCATGGTAATGGACTGGATGAGATTGAATAAATTGAAACTCAACTCAAGACAGTTTCTAAGTTACTGTCAGGGAGTGGTGTTGTCCACCAAAGTCAGTAGTGCTCAGCCTGCTGTGGAAGAGTTGCATTCTCACTGAAAGCAACTTGCTCGTAGTCTGCAGGTACTTATTGACTCAGCACAGTCATCAGAGGGCTTGAGTTGCATTGCTTGTCCTTTATCAGTTTAGTTAATACATTAGCTGTTACCATATCTGGATGGAGATAGTGTGGCCAAAGTCACTCATGATCTGGTAGTTTGAACTGCTGAAGGGCTGCCTTTAAAAACATTTTAAAGTCCAGATGGCTCAAAATAGTGTCACATGATTACTAATTGGAACTAGTCAATTTGATGATATTCCTTTATCAGTTGAACTAGTTGTGTTTCTGGTCCCAATTTAAAGTGCTCATTTTAACTTTTAATGCCACTATACTTGGGACTAGCTTACTTCAAAGACTGCTATTACATATGCTTACCTGGATCTTAAGATCTTCAGTGGCCCTACTTTGTGTGTACTAGAGAAAGGCCCTTAATGATGACACTCAACTATGGATGACTGCACCTTGTTATTGTTATGCAAAGCCTTTTAAACAATCTTGCATTTAAAAAAATCTTTCAAGGTCAGAGCTATGAATTACTCTTGTTTTTTTGCTTACTACAATGGGGACTATTTTAGTGTTATTATATTGTGTTGTATTGTAGGTTCTGTAAACCACCCAGAGAACATATATTGATGAATGTCTCTATAAATATGTTCAATAAGTAAATTAGGGCTGCAACATTTAGTCACTCATTTAGTTAAATGCATCTGTTCTTAAAATGCTTAGCTATGTTAAACACAAGCACTGCCTACAATACTACAAGAGCAATTGAGAAGGATCTCCCAATCTTTTTTTCAAAAAAGAGTGCCTTTTCTAAAATTTTGCCTGAGATGACATGTGCATGAAGTTCCTTTACTGTAGGTCTTCAAGTGGCCGTCTTTGCACTAACGCATATGGGCTCTGCATTTGGAGACTTGCTTGGGAAACATCAATAACTGAGGAATTTTTGGCAGGAAGCTTCTTCTGTCACCCTTCCATTTTATAAGTCAACAGCAATTTCCTGTTTATTTCCTCAGTTCCCTGAGACCACCCATAACAAGTGGAACCTTAGTATCAACACTAATACTGACATCAGCATCAAAGCAGAGGCAGAGGGTTAATGAATGTGAATGAAGAGATGACCACTTAATAAAACCAGAGTTACACAAAAAAACTGTCTTCTTTGTGGTCCCTCTGCATCACACATACAGGCATGTAACAAAATAGCGGATTAATGTCCTACGGAAAAACAGCAAACATAACTGTGAAGTTCAAGAAACAGCAGGCTCTGGATAGCACATCAAGTCTGCACTACTAAATCATAGGCTATGATATGTTATGTCATAACTATGCTATATTACATCATAACTATGCGTAACTATCTAAACTATCTGTTTAGACCAAGTGACAGTACACCTTCCATTCTGTGTTTAGCTTCATTACTTATACAAAAGTAGAGGGGCACACTGGGTTAACTGTGATATAACTGTATCACAGTTAGCTTCAAATTAATCCTCTTCCTTTATAATTTTCTTGTTCAGTAAGAATTCATCTGCACTACTGTGCCGTTACTGTACACTAATCTCAATTTAATGTGAATTCCATTCTTTCAACCTCCACCTCAGAGCTGGCCAGCCTGCTAACTATTATATTTTAAGAAATACAGGCAGTCCCTGGGTTATGAATGAGTTCTGTTCCTGAGAAAATGGAAATTTGTCTTTAAGTCAAATTTGTGTGTAAGTCAGATCATGTACAGTTAGCCCTTCACATTCACAAGGATTAGACATGCAGGACTCCCATGAAAGTGAAAAACCTGCAATATCTCTAAGCCTGCGCCCAAACTCACCAGTGCCTCCTCTTTGCAGCCAGGAAATGCCGGAGGGATTTCCCTCTTTGGATGGGCAAGACAGGAAGGCAAGCTTTGAAGGCATGCTCTCTACCCTTTCACTTCCTCTCTTTCTATGGTGATGCTCTGGGTGCCCTCCCTCTCTCTTCTTTCACTTCCTCTCTATGGTAATGACAATTTTCTGAAGTATTTTTTTTTTAAATTAATAGGCTTTATGGCAGTTCGTTTATAAGTACGGCCTGCTTATAACTTGGTAATTCATAACTTGGGGACTGCCTGTGTTAGATGGAAGAAAATTGAAACCCTCAAATTGCTTACTAACTCTATGATGTTGTCATTACGAACATTGCATGAGGGCAGAGAGCTGCATTGTTCATTTGTTTGTCTGATTTCCTTGTTTGCTATACATCTAGATTATTTGTAATTGCATGGGATTGCAATGGGAGAACTGCTCACAAGAAGCCTCTTGTATATATCCTCTTTACCAATTATCACACTGTGAGATGAATACAAGGGGGGTTTCTGTTACCACTAATTCTCTTCCTCCTCTCTGATTATATTGCGCAAGATGCCCCCACTGTTGTGCATTTAGGAACACTAATTTCTCAAAGTACGCAGGTTGGCAGCGTTTGCATAACAGAGCCCTGAGCACTGTCTCCTTCTATAAATATTTGTTTCCAGCTGTTCTGGGTTTTTCTCTAGAAAGCACTAAATCTCCTTTGCATAAGCAGTGGTTCCCATTTTCCCAGTGCAGTTGGCAATACCTACTACTTGGACAATGGAATCAGAGAAGTGAAGAAGAAACAGTGGGGTCATTAAGTACCCTATTGGATACTGCCCTATAAATTAGCTTGCATGCACAATGGGAAAAATAAAATGAGTGAGAAATATAGAGGAACCAGTAGGAAGCATATATGGCAAGCCCAAATGTAATGAAATACAGATGAGGACCACAGGTCTTTACACACTTATATTGGAATAAGACCCACTGAGTTCATTGCACTGAATACAAATTAGAGCTGGCAGATATCTCTAGCCTAAAATCCTATCTGAGAAATAGCCTTTGATTACAAATTAGCAGGCCTAACACAAACCACCAGGTTCAAATGCTTGTATCTGCCAAATCTGTCACCCAAGTATGACTTGAGGGTAATATCAATATTTATGTGCGCTCAAAAATCATTTTGGAAGCTTTTAACATAGGCTCCCTCCCAAATACACACCATTTTAGCCTCAGTTTTTTCCTTATGGTAATAGTGGTCTAGTGTGGGGCCTCTGGATCTCCAGACCCAAGCAAAGCATACCCCTTCTTTTCCACCACCCATGCTTGGGCCCTCATGCAAAGGAAATGGGTAACCTACCCTTTCTATGTTATTTTCATAACCTCTTGGTTGATGTCACATAGCCCTGTTTCCTTAAAAATCATTAACTGGTGTATGACTAACAAAAATGTAATCATAACCACAGAAGGTACCTGAAGCCCCATACCATGGGTCCTCAAACTATGGCCCAGGGGCCAGATCCGGCCCACCTCAGAGGTTTTCAACGCGCCGTGCGCACACCCATACACCACGGGGGCTGCACACGTCCGTCACCGCCCGCCTCCCACGTGGGAAGGCAGCGGCTTGCTCGCGAGATCATTTTGGACTTGCTAGGAGAAAATGATCTCCAAGCAAGCAAGGCGCTGCATCGTGCGCTCGCCGCTGCATCGCAGCATGCGCACTCCCGCCTTGCCTCCCCGTCTGTGCCTTGCTGTGCCCGTGCACCCTGCCCCCCACCTCAGCAAGAGTGCGCCCCACCCCCACCCCCTCGCCAGCATCCCATGTGCCCCGCCCACACCAGCTTTCCGGCCCGCACCCAGCACCAACACCTTTCAACTGGCCCCCTGGTGAAAAAGTTTGAGGACCCCTGTCCCATAGGATGCTGGCTGCAAAGCAGTGGTTGATGCAATTTGGATATGGGCAGAAAGAAGTCGCAGTCTGAAGGACCGAAAGGAGATATAAAATCTGTAATCAAATTGCCTGAAGTGTTTTTCTTTGCACCTCATGTTCACAGATGTTTTTTCCACCTGGTTTTCTACTATCCTCCTTCCTTCTCAGATCCCTTGCATCACAGCCTGCCCTATTCTGGTGGGCTCCTCTCAAGCCTTAGAAGAGGTTTTTCAGGGAGCTGATTGCAGTGTGCAAAAGTCATTAATTGCCCTCTACCAGTACTTTTCTGGATCTAAGCCAACGATGCATTCTGGGAACACAAATATTTTCAGAAAGGTGGGATACATAATTATCATATATACTAGGTTTAGGGAATACACAGTTTTAAAAAAAAAAAAAACAGAATTTTAGTCCATACTTCTCCTTCAAAGCCACCTTTTCCAATTCAAAGGCACTTAGTACTGAAACAGAAAATGAAAATATGTTCAGTATGTACAAAGTAACATGAATTAAATTACAAGAATTAATTACCTGGCCAGAGTCCCCAGTACAGATCTCAGTGATATCACACTCATTCACTGCATAACGACATTCAAAGCCTCGTGGAAAAAACTGGAAATCAAAAGATTTTTTGGACTAAGAACTAAGATATTCAATACAGAGAATTAAAGTGTTCTTTTGAAACATTCTTTTAATAGTGGAAAAGGAGAAAGGAATACAACTTTTACCCCAGCTGGTTGTGAGGTGTGTATATAATTTCTGATTCAGCAATTCTAAAGAAAGGAAGAGTTTATGCAACATGTATGTTCCCACCACTCTTCTGCTTCCAAGGTCTGCTTATAAGTCTGTTTCAGTGTAAAACAGTTAGGAGTAAGAAACATGCAGCTGCATGTAATATGTAATTTATTATATATTATCTTGAAATTCCGTATTAATGCTTGCATTAGAAACCTTATGAGTTTTTCAACAAGAGGTATTCTGCATCTGTTGAGAATATGAATTTGATTTATAAAGAAGTGGTGATTTAAGCAGATATGTAGCATTAAGTAATACCTTGTGCTGCAACTGTCCTGTACATTTGCCCCATCAATTGAACAAACCAAAGCACTCTTCCTCTAATATTTAAAACAAACATAAATCTTACTGTTTTTAGATTTTGAAAGCCATACCAACACGAAAATAATATTATGCAAGAAGATTTGTTTTTGTTTATACACTAGTAATAATCAAGAATAGGGAGGAAAAATAAGGACGTTTCTATCATCTATTACTCCATCCTAGTATATAGTTTACAAATGCAGAGGTGCCCAACCCAGAAAGCTCTGAAATTACCTTGTATGTATGATCCAGTGGTTGCTACAGTCCAAACACAGCAAGTAACTTAGGGTAACATGTTATTTTTTATCTTATTTTACCTTAGCATCAACTGTTGAGCCACACTGAAACCTCTTAAATTAGCATCACTTCTTCCGATTCAGTCATTAGCAACACATTACTGAAAACATTAATGGAATTTAATTTTGCAGTTTAAGACCATGATTCTAACAATTATTAACAGTAAGAATACTCACAAGACAGGTTTCATTACAACACGGGCCATCACTGCAATGAACTCCATTAGAAAGTGAGCATTTCTTACAGCATTCTGCATGGCAATCCTAAAAGAAAATATACTGTCATCTATTAACATTAAAGTAATACCACACTAATTTGCAGAATCACACAAAATATTCAACATGTACAGACTAAACAAGATAAATGGATGGTATCAGCATTAGTTTATTGCTATGTCACTTTTCCATACTAACCCTAAAACCATGTTCAAAGTAGCTTACAGAAACATTGGAAACATGAATAGAATAGAATAGAATAGAATACAGCAACATTTCAAGAGAGCTTATTAAAATGTATAAGTCATAACAACATTTATAACATAGCAGCATCTCTCATTCAATATAATAAACAATCCAATAATAATTCCTCCCAATACCTAATAAAAAAGAGAAAAAGCACCGGGGTGAAAAAGAAAGCGCACTGAGGTGGCAGACAAAGAGCAGCAGTGGTTTGGAAGGTGAAAAATAAAGGATGGGAGAGAAAAATTATACAATGGTACCTCAGTTCATGAACTTAATTAGTTCCATGATTCTGGTTGCAAACCAAATTGGTAGGGAACCGAATCAAATTTCCCCAAAATGTTCAATGTAATAAGGTTAATCCCTTCTGAACCATATGCAATTTTCTTTAAAACCACAAAAATATGAGCCATGTCCCCGGGCTGTGGACTAAGCCGCAGCCACCTAGTCAAGCCCGGGGGTGGACAGGCGAAGGCAGAGCAAGAGCAGGGCCGCAGCTCCTGTGCCTCCGCCACAGCCTTTTCAGGGCAAGCTGCTGCCACCGTCGAACAGCTGCCATGCTTCCTCCCCCTGCAGCGGGGAGAGGCAGGAGACGCCTGGCTTGGCCAGCGGCGGCCCCGTCTCTCGCCTCCCTTCCCCTCAGCCCACGGAAAGCAGACATTACCTCCCTCCTCACGGCCTTCTCCCAACCGGGAGAGCTGCCCCGCATGCACCTCTCTGGTCTCCTGCTCCCGCCTCCCCTGCCCCCAGAGCCGGGCGAGCACCTGAGAGGGGACCGTCCTCCGGCTTGAAAACGGGGCAGCGGTGAGGAGCTGGGAAGGCCTTGACTGAGGCAAACACACCCTTATGTCGTGCTCTCCCTTTCGGCGGGTGGTGTGGCATCATCTTGGGCTTCTGCTGCAGCTCGAGTGAGAGGAGCAAGCATTCCCAAAGTGCCCGGTGTGACCCTGAAGCTTACCAGATTGGCAGTGCAGGAGCCCTGTTCCAGGGCAAAGGGGAGACAGGATATTTCAAGAAAGCTGCATGAAGTGCTGTGGGGAAGTGTTTGTCACCTGGTGTGGAGTTTGCAAACGGAAGCAAAATTTTGCCGAACCGAAGCATTCGTGAACCAAGGTATTACTGTTTGGAGGTATGTTAGAGGGCAGTGGGCATCTCTTGTTCAGGGGTCTCTTAACTCTGGGAGTGTCACTGCCCACAGCTAGATAGTCTTCAGACAACTAGATGACTGCACAATCTTCCTACACAACATAACCATCAAACTGTGTAAGAATCCAGTATAAGCAATCTTATGTGCTGAACATTTCAGAATAAAGAAGCATAATAAATGACAAAACATTAAAATGCATGTATTTTTGTTTAGGGCTCAAGACCTACATGACCTGACCAAACTGAAATAATACATTTGAAATAATATTGAGCAATACATTTATCTAGCTTAAATGGGACACTGCCAAATCCCTTTTTTGTGACAGTTCCCTCTAATTTCCTAAGCAGAAGGTTTATCACATTCCCTATTTGAAGCTGATATAGCATTTAGAAAACAAAGCCATATTTTCTGTTTGTATTCCTGCAGGGAAGTCCTTTTCCTTGTTCTAAGGTCTAATAATAATAATAATAAGTGAAGGTCTAATAACAGGAAAACTACCATTTTCTTTTTTGATATATTAGTTCTTGTGACAAATCTTTTCCACATTTCCCACTGAAATTCCACTGATTCAGTTATTTGGTTACAGTAGTTATAGCATGATTCTTGTGGTTAACGGAACTTTAAGCTTTCGTTTTATGGGGCAGTTTATCATATGAATAGCACAGATAAGGTAATGGTTACATGTATATTAAAAATAATACCGTTTGTAAACCACAATCACAGTCTTCTCCAGGTTCCACATACCCATTTCCACATTCAGTTGTGTCAAACAACTAAAAGAGAAAAATACACAAAATGTTATCACAAAGGATCACAGCTTACTTCCATTAAAAGATTAACGCACATATTTAATTTCTCAAAATGAAGTGAATTCACATTCACATTCTGAAGCAGCATTATAATACACTCTACATTTCTGACATAGATTTAACTCGGACCAAACGACAAAAGTGAACCAGGTGAAAAATAAGCTCATCTGGTTAACAGAGTGCCTTTTTTTCTTCTCTTACTTTGGTAATTGACAAAGCACAGGCAAAAGAGGACACATGGCAAGGTGAACCAACACTAAGTTAATGGAGGATCTCTTTCCCAATGGTTATTTCACTGGAATAAATTTTATAATCAAACACAATTCTTGCCAAAATGGTACAATTGACATGTATCGTTTCCTTACATGTTTAGTGTAGACATTGTAGGATTACTCCATGATCAATCAACAGCACTGGAAACAGAAAAAAATAGAATGGCAAGATCCTAAAGAACCAAGGCTAGGAGGACTTCTGGTTTGTTTTTCTGAAGCACAAGATTTTGATTCAAGAGGTTTAGCATCATGTTCCATGGGGTGGTGCTGGCCACAGTGAATTGGGTGTTGTGTCATCCAAACCCAGACAGTTTCCTGCAGGATGGCTTGGAAGTAAATAAGCCACCCTAACATCAAATGGCTTGTGCTAGGGGCTGCTGAACTCAAAGCAGACTGTAATTTTGACCAAATGTAGGAGATCAATCTTATTACATAAGAGTGTAGGAAGCTGGCAAGAGCAGGCAAAAAACGTTTCACCTCTTAGTCAACTAACCCATGCTGCAGGCAATGACAGCAGTAGTTCAGTGCAACTATCACCGGTCTGCTACTTTTAAAAATGTCTTCATAATAGTTACTCTTTATTTTTGTTGTCCCTTCGGAATTGTGCAAATTGTGCATTTACAGATCTCAAAAATAATGTGTTCCTTTGCTTGAGCTAGAATAATAAGGGAAGACTGTGTATACAGGCTGAACTGCAAACAGTTGACAATTGTCAAGTGCAATGCCTTCCTCCCTGTAATTTAACCTATATCTTACTTTATTATTCTGTTACTATTGGATATCTATAACTGACCAGGCAAAACAAAATTATTTTTGACAGCCCAAACACACTGTTGTGCAACTCCAAAAGACTAGAAATTTAAAACAAAGTAATTATAAAGACATTTGCACACATTTCTGTCAACAAAGTGGTTTGCTCTCTCTCTTTTTTTTTTACAGGTGAACATTTGACAGTTGCTCTAAAGTGTAATTTGGTTATCAGTGGAGCAATTGTCACTGGAGCAGCATGGGGTACCAGAAAAACAAATATGGTGTTTGAATTCTTCTTCTTCAGCATCAGCATCGTCAGCATCAGCATCCTTCCCCACAGCCAAAACTTTCTGGGTGATTTATAACAATAGTGTCATAACTGGAGCAAGGACAAGGAGACAAGATGGATTTTGCTGGCCAGGATACTGGCCGGAGGACCAGGATAGATAAGGAGGGAAAGAGCAATGCACAGTAAGCTCAATCAACCATCAAGTGTCTTGATGGTCATTGTACAAACAACCCACACTGCATAGCTCAATCGTAGGGTGATTTCCCATGTTGTGCAGACTTGTTCATAATGTTTTTATTGTAAGCTGTTTTGGAAAATCTATTTAACAAGGTATGTAGAGCTATAATCTGAAAGGACTTTCAAAATCTGTATGAGATACAGTTTTGCTATTGAAAGTAAAAAAATAAAAATAAAAACCTCTCTACTTATGGTTTCCATCAACCTCTGTGAGCTCAAACTCTTTGACATGCCTAAAGTAACTGGCTAATTCAGTCTAGCTTCTGCAGTAAGCACTACGACATTAAAGGCTGCCTTCCAAAGACATTGCCAAGGATGTGATGTGATTAGCTTAACCCATGTTATCCATGAAGGGAAACACTTATTTGCACCTTGGCAATTAACTTTCCTTCAAATGATGTATTCAACTTGTGTGCAAGTTGGAAAGCTGACTGAACAGATAGGTTCAATCAGGTGGAGCAGTGGTGGGAAGTGGGAAACAGAACAACTGCCATTTCAGTCCTGGATATGTTTTCCTCTTCTCTCCAAACATTTACAATTGGTCACACCCTAAGCATGAATAAAGTCCATCCACAATGTTTCCAAACCAAAATTTGAAATACTAAAAGCAACAATACATCACACACCATCATATTCTAAATTAAGTAGCTCCAGACATGCAACAGTAGAGAAAAACATTAAAATACTTTAACTGGTTGAGATTTATTTTTAAATTCTCTACTGTTCTCACATTTGCAATAAATGTATTAGAATGTGTGCCACACCTTAAAGTTAGCTAGTGGCCAGAGCAGGAATGGAGGCATGCAGAGTGAAAAGTTTTTTCCTCCCTCCCTACATTTCCTTATCTGCCCTTTATCCACTCAGTATTGTTTCCTGCCTACCACCTCCTCACATTACCACAAGATAAAGAATAGTTCATTCCACCATAAAGAATGTACCTTTGTTGGCCTGTTGAAAAGACAGGAACCTCCCCCTCGGAGCAGAAAGTCTTTGTATTCTGCAATACTGCACTTTGAGAATTTTCTGGGATGGTAGACACTAAACATAAAATAAAAATTAGGAAAAATGCTTCATAGCAAAGCTATAAAGAAATCTGTAGTCTACCAAAAAAAACTGATATCATTTTACTCATGCAGATATAACTATTCCAGCTCCACACAGCTTATTGCAATCTCTTCACAGTTTGCAAAATTTTTCTAAATAATATTTTGTTTGGCACTTGTCAAGACAATAATTTATCTACCATTTCCTTGACTGAACATCACCAACTAAGGCTAAGCTGCATTTACTCTCATTAATAAACTAATACCATGGGTTGGCTCACATATCATGATAAACCAGCCAGAAAATAATCCAGATTATTTTCAAAAGATGATCAGGAGTTCTGCAGCTTGCCATAGACTGTTTCTCCCTTAATCTTCTTGCCAGCTCCTGGCATGTGTCACATTGGTCTTCACAGCACAACTTCAGTAGCTTACTTTGCTAATGAGTACAATGAGAAAAATTTATTTGGTAGAACTTTTTACCACCTTCAGGAATATTTAAAAACATTTAATGTATTTTTAACCTTCAAATAAGATTTCTGTAAAGTTAACCTAAAAGGAAAAAGATTCAGGGAAGATTCAGGAGATTTGCAGAAATTTGTTAAAGGACTAAGGACCATATAAGGTGTATCAGTCTTGAGGATACCCCATGGAACATAGTGTCCATGGTATGGAGGTGGGCAGTGCATTCTAAGCATCTGTCCAGTCAGAGAGAGGAGAGCAGGAGCAAACTCTGTGGCAATTTGATCTGAGGTGCGCTGGTTCAAATAAGAGATGGCACCCAACCAAAGTGATACCAAGGCCAGGAATCAACATGTCCCTCTTCTAAGCAGAAAAGGCGGAGGGAAGGACTGTTAGCTGGCCCTCCCACAGCTGATACACTTTTCTGAAGTACTCCTTCAGTGCCATCCCAGTTAAGAAGGAAATGATTTTAGGAAGAGAGTATTAGAAAAGAGATGCAGAGGAAGAGACAAAAACAATGAAGACTAAATGAAGGGAATTTTATACATAAGCAAACATGAAAAAGAATAGCAAGGTAAGGAAAAACACAAGGAAAAGAGTTTGTCAGATATGGGAAGATAGTAAGAAGCCACTAGGAAAATAGTAACATGTTGTAAGAAAAAACTTTATGAATTTTAAGGAGAGATTGATGGTGGTCAAAGAACTGAGGGAGCAAGTACAGCTTCTCCTATATACTGGCACTGAGGATGAGAGGAAGAGTTCCTGCAAAACTCTCAGTTGTAAAAACTTCCCAATAACAGACACAGTGACAGAGCCCATTTTGCTCATGATAGTGAGAGATCTAGTGATGCTAAATAGGGAAGGGAGGCTGGTGGCCACACAACATGGTTTCTGCAAAAACAAGTCCTGCCAGACAAACCTTGTGGAATTCTACAACAAGGTTTTGAGGTGGCTAGATGGAGGGGATGCAGTGGATGTGGTTTACTGGATTTCAGCAAGGCCTTTGACAAAGTGCCCCATGATCTCCTGGTGGAGAAACTGAGGCGTTTTGGGATACACCAAAGCACTGTCCAATGGATTATGGCATGGTTGACTGACTGAAAGCAGAGGGTAACCATTAGTGGGGAATCATTGGGATGGCGGCCAGTGACAAGCAGGGTCCCCCAGGGGTCTGTCCTGGGGCCAATCCTGTTTAATCTCTTCATCAGTGACATGGAAGAAGGGGTAAACAGTCTGCTGATCAAAATTGCAGACAATACTAACACTGGGGCAGTGGCCACAACTGAGGAGCAGGTACTCCGGATCCAAAAGGATCTGGACAGACTATGGAAGTGGGCAGGAGACAACAGGATGGTGTTCAATGTGGGTAAGTGCAAGGTCTTGCACTTGGGGCATAGGAATAGGTGTCATAAATACAGGTTAGGTGACAAGTGGATGGAGAGCAGCACTTGTGAAAGGGAACCAGGTGCTGGTTGACTGCAGGCTAAACATGAGTCAGCAGTGTGATGCTGTGGTTAACAGGGCGAACACCACCCTTGGTTGCATAGCCAGAAGTGTGCCTTCTAGATCAAGAGACGTATTACTACCACTCTATATGACTCTTGTGCGCCCGCAGCTGGAGTATTGTGTTCAGTTTTGGGCCTCTCATTACAGGAAGGATATAGCCAGGTTAGAGTCAGTGCAGTTTAGGGCCACAAGGTTGGTGGCTGGTTTGCCAAATGAGGTGAGACTGAGGGAACTGGGACTCTTCAGCCTGGAGGAGACTTCTGTTGGCAATCTGTTGGCAACACACAGGTATGTGAGGGGGTGTCACACATGGGTAGAGACCTGTTCTCCCCCACAGAGGAAGGCAGGACACGCTCCAACGGAGCAAAGCTCAGGGAACCAAGGTTCAATCGAGATGCCAGGAAGTACTTCCTGAGAGTTAGGACCCCAAGGGTATGGAATGGACTTCCACGGGAAGTGATTGAGGCCACATCGGTGAGGGTGTTCAAAGATAGGCTAGACATGCACATGGTGGGAGCCCCCTTCTGACTCACTCTGCTTCTGTGTTTCTATGTTTTGTGTGATACACAGAGACCACATAAAAGAAAAATGTGTTGTTGTCTAAGAAGGCAATGAAATGGAGGAGTAAATTGAGTTGTGTTATTTCAAAGTGTAATAGAGAGGGATATGAGGAAGGAGTTTTTTTTATACTTTTGTTAAGTGGCTCTGAAGCTCTTTCCAACAGATTCCACAGCCAACACTGAAGTAAAACTCCTCTGAACAACCCAACAAGGTTGTGCAGCTTGCGTGTGGGTTAACAAAACATACTAAGAAAACAGCATGGGTTACAGATGTTCTAGAAAACCACCTTGAAACTCTCTCTCCCCCACCCTCTGAGGAATGCTAATGTTAAAATTGCTAACACCTTTGCATGAAAGCTGCACCTGCCAAAATTAAAAAAGGCAGAGATATGACTATCTGCTAAGTTTGTATGTTTGTCTTTAAATGACAAAAAACCTGACTGAATTAACAGAATGTACAATGTTAGATTTTATCACTTTACAACATGAAGCAATAATGAAGATACCAGAACTAAACATGCAATGTTATTCATGTGCTGGTTAACTGGTTAAGGCAGGCTGCTTCGAGTGGTCATCCATGCATTAAACCATTATTATTATTATTATTATTATTATTATTATTACATTTTTATACTGCCCATAGCCAAAGCTCTCTAGGCAGTTAACAGCAATAATCATAGAATCATACACTCAGGTCACCCATCCCACTTCTGCCCAGGCCTGACCCTGCTTAGCTTCCAAGATTAGGCAGGATCAGGCACTTAAAGCTCTTAAATCTTCCTGGCAACAGGTACTGTGCAGGCGCAGCACCCATAATGTGTGATGCTCGGAGACCACAATGAAGAACATCTAGGTTTGACTATTGTAATGCCCTCAACTTGGTGTTGCCTTTGGTGACAGTTCAGAAACTCCAGTTGGTACAAAACATAGTTGCCAGGATGCAAGCAGGAACTAGATAGAGGGCTCATAGTTTGTAAGCCCTGTATCACATACATTAGTTACAAATTTGTTTCTGGATAATTTAAAATGCTAATTTTGACCTTCAATATTTCCACAGGAAAATTAGTCCCTCCTCAAACACTATAGTTAATTTCCTTCTTTAGTTTTTTTAAATGAACTCAGAAGATTTTGTTTTGTTTTGTTTTGCTTAGGCTTCCTTGATTATTTGTACAGCTTTCTTAGATGGTGAAAGTCAAAAACACTGGTATATTCTGCTTTGCTTTTTACTAAAACTTACCCTTTCTTTACCAATGTTATTGTAAGATTTGTCCCAGGTTTCCAAATATCCTATACAGAAGATATTCAGATTAAGGCTCAGAAACTACACTCAACAGGCTTGTCCTATAATTTGTTACCAGGATTCAGTTTGTTACCTTTTTAACAATTACACAATGACTGGGAGCAATACGCTGGAGGATCAGGACAAAGGCAACACATGTGATGAGTTTATATATGTAAACAGTCTAGAAA
This sequence comes from Varanus komodoensis, assembly GCF_004798865.1. NCBI lineage: Eukaryota > Metazoa > Chordata > Lepidosauria > Squamata > Varanidae > Varanus > Varanus komodoensis. Next base: position 17,916,397 of record NW_025335627.1, read on the forward strand.
AAATAGGGACCCACCATTCAGAGTTTATCTTTAATAGCTCAGGAGGCAGCACAACTGCACTTGACACTGTCCCCTTACTGTAATCTCCTCCATAACCTCATCTATAGTCATTGGCTGCCACTGAGTAAAATCTGTTCATTACAGAATTTAGAAAGGGCAGAATGGTTATCAGAGTATTAACAAAAAACTGTGCTGTAATGCAAAAATAATTATTTTGGTGAACAATTTCCTCCATAATTCTACCTTTATCCTCCCTACCTCCACCTATCTCCACGATTTAACTTCATTTTTGCTTACTAATGCTGTTCCAACCTTTTGCACCTTTTCATATAAAAATCTTTTTTGTTCCCTTTGAGTATTTTTTAGGTATCTTGTGAGCCAGTAAAGCTATAGCATTTTCTCCTCATCTACCTTAATGGGCTTCTTTGATCTGTTTGACTATGAACTTTTTCCCTGCCCTGCATGCTTTCTCAAATCAAGTGAATGATGACACACTGTTCTTTTTCTTCTATACTAGATATTATTAATATAAATATTATTACATTTTCTTGATATATTTCTATTATATTTATTTCACAAAAGTACCTGAAGAATTAACTTCAGGGAGCCTTTCAGCTGAAATTAAATAAATAAATAAATTTTCTTAAGTGACCAAAGACATGTAAGAAGAAAGATACAACTTTTTCTTTCCTGTCATCAGTTTGAAAAGGATTATTTATTTCTGGCTGAGAAATAACTGCTTTATTATAGTGTCAAATTCAGTTGTTTGTACAGTAATACCTTGGATTGCGTCATGAGTTCGTAACTCACGTCCCCAATTAACTCACACAGCAGTCGGCTATAAAACTAGTCTTTTATTGCTACTTTCTACAAGATTTACGATGTAACAGATAAGCTCTAATGAGAAAGTCTTAATAGGTCAGTTGCTCTCCCCTTTGTGAAGTCTCTGGGAAGCCCACGTGGGATTAGCTTTTCCTGTCATGTCTTTCCGCTCATAGGTGGGACGAACCTCTGTCCTGTCTTCTCACTTATTCCAATCATCTTAGACTTCTTCTAAGACTGGCGTTGGCTAAAGATGTCATGTGTTCTGTATCTCCTGGACTCTGCCCAGCAGTTTCAGAGTCAGGAGGCGGGCGGGCGGGCGGGGGTAACTTGTTCACATACCTCAGAGTCAGGATGAGGAGAAGCCTCCCGTTCAGGAGCCTCATGATCAGGCCGTGACAAGGCTATTTGTTCAGCAGGCAAAGAGTCAGGGTGTGGAGGGGCTATTTGCTTAGCAGTCCCAGAGTCAGGCTACGAAGGGGCTGTTTGGCTGCTGGGCCCCAAGTACAGGTCATCTTGTTCTAATGTCTGATCCTCATTTTGAACGTTTGACTCTTTCTCGTGAGTTGGCATGACACTACCCCCCCCACAACCTCCCCTCCCCCGGCGATGCCCGAGATGTGTGCCACCTGGTTTGTGCGGGAAACGAGCATGGAACCGTCTCAGGAGAATGGGTGCATGAATGTGGGCAAGGGGCTCCCAACTGTGGTCTTCTGGGGGGTAGCCCTTCCAGTGCACTAGATACTGCAGGTGCCCCCTCTGGAATCTAGAGTCAAGGATCTCTTCAATTTTGAATTCTTCTTCTCCATCCACCAACATGGGCAGGGGCGAGTGAAGTTGAGAGCGGAGGGGGTGCAATTGGGGGGCTGGGGAAAGCAGCGCCCAATGAAAAACCGGGTGTATTTTCATAGAGGGAGGTAAAGCCAAGCGAAAGGCTACAGGGTTTGAGAAACAATTCGAAAAGGCCCTGCACATTTGTGGGCCAATTTGCGAGAAGGCACCAAAAGGGGGAGAAATTCGGTGGACAGCCAGACCCAGTCACCCACGTGGAGGGGAGTTCCAGGCTGTCTATGTCGGTCTGCAACTTCTTTGTAGGCTGCTTTGGCCCTATCCAGTTGTTGCTTGAGCACGGATTGTACTGAAGCCAAGTCATGCAGGAAATTCCCAGCGGCAGGGACAGAAGTCATCGGCAATGCGGAGGGAAATGCTCGAGGATGGTAACCCAGGTTTGCATAGAAGGGCGTTTGTTGGGTAGAGGCATGGACGGAATTGTTGTAAGCAAACTCTGCCAACGGGAGAAAGGAGAGCCAATCATCTTGTTGATAGTTCACATAACAGCGAAGGTACTGCTCGAGAGTTGTGTTTAGACGTTCTGTTTGGCCGTCAGTTTGCAGGTGATGAGCCAAAGAAAAGCGCAGGTCAACTCTGAGTATGGACAGAAGTTCTCGCCAGAACCGCGAGGTGAACTGACTGCCCCGATCAGTTATTAATGCAAGGGGCCACCCATGTGCTTTATAAATATGATGCACAAACAGAGAGGCGGTGCTCTTGGCTGAAGGGAGCCCCGTGCAGGGGATGAAGTGAGCCATTTTGGTGAATAAGTCTGTGATGACCAATATGGTGGTGAATCCGCTCGACGGGGGTAAATCCGTGATGAAGTCAAGGGAAACGGTGTGCCAGGGGCCAGGAGGGGATTCCAACAGTTGGAGTAAACCTGGGGGTTTTCTAGGTTGGCGTTTGGGCTGTTGGCATGTGGGGCAGGAGAGAATGTAAGATTTGATGTAGTAGCTCAGGCAAGGCCACCAAAAGTCTCCAGAAAGTGTATGTAACATTTTCTACACACCAAAATGTCCTGCAGATGGAGAATCGTGGCATTGCTGCAGTACCCGTTCTCTGAGTGGCAATGGTACATACGGGACTTGGTTGTAGAGCAAGATATCGTCCTCGAAGGAGTAGGTGGCAGGTAGGGTGTTGGTCCTCATTTCTTCCCTCTTGGTTTGGATGAAAGGGTCAGCCTGTTGGGCCCGGCGAAGGTGGAGGTGGTGGTCGCGGCAATCATTTCTGGCTGGAGGATAGGAGCAGGATCAGGTTTCGTTTCGTTATCTGGCCAGAGTCCCATGCTATTTGGGGTTTGTGTTTGACTAACCAGTCCATGCCAAGTTCCAAGGGTATTGTAAGTCCTTTACCAACAAGAAAGCAGTCTGTTCGTGGTGCTTGCCAATCTGTAGGGTGAGTGGGGAGGACTGGCAGGAGGAAGGGCCTCCCTGTAGGGGGCACTTCTGGATTGAGTCCACTTGAAGCGGAGCTGGCAGCAAGGAAGTAGGAAAGGAGTGTTTTTCAGCAAATTTCTCATCCAAAAAGGAAGCAGTGGCACCTCTATCAATCAGTGCTGTCGCTCGTATCGCAGGATGTGGGTGTGCCTGTAGAGTGGCATCAATCAGTAGGTGTCGAGCCAGAGAAGATCTTGTGGGGGAGAGGCACCCTTGAAGTCGTTCAATAGGTCCCAGTGTCGCGGTGTTTAACGACGCTGGGACTGGGAGTTTCCCACCTGCTTTTTCAAAGAGCAAAATCTGGCCAAATGGCCTATCTGTCCACAAACAAAACATGGTCCAGCCGGACGGCGATAATCACTTTCCCCTCTTGGAATGTGAGGCCTGGCAGCTCCCAGCTGCATTGGCTCAGGCTCTGGCTCTGGCCGAGCCGTTGCCTCGGCAACGTAGTAATCAGGCGGGAATTGGCGGGGCCTGGCTTCTATGCGCAGGAACCATTTTTCTTTGGCTGGCATCTGGCCAGGGTGGCGCTTCTGCCTTTCTTGTGCCCACTCGGTCAGCCATGCATCAAGCTGTATGGTCACAAGCATTAACTGTTGCAAAATCTCTGGCATAGGAGCACGAGCCAAATCATCCAGAATCTCCTCCCTCAGGCCCTTCCTGTACTGCACCATTAGGGCTTCTTCATTCCACCCCAAGTCATTCATTAAGAGTTGGAATTTGGTTGTATAATATGTAGCAGAGCCTGTTCCCTGCCATTAAGCGTTTAATCTCACAAATGGCCATTTCTTTGCAAGATGCCATGCCTAGGAACTTTTCCAAGGCATCGAGGAAGGCAGTGGTGTAATTCAAAATGGGGTCCTGGGCTATCCGTTTTGCTGTCGCCCAACGAGCCACAGTGCCGGTGAGTTGATTAATTAAGAAGCCTACCTTGGTCTTCTCATCAGGGAAGTCGTTTTGGCAAAGATGCATGTAGAGCTCACATTGTGCTTTGAAAGTTGTAAATCCTTCTTTTCTCCCATCGTACTTCAGGGGAGGCTCAACCGGGCAGCGTCTCAATTTCAACTGTTGCATTTGTGGAGGAGTTTCCGCAGCCGTTGGCTGAGTGGCTTGAAGTTTATCAATCTCAGCACACAAGGCGTCTATCCATTGAGTAACTTCTGTATATTTGTTCTTCAGAAGTGCATTTTCATCTCACAGATTCTGGACCTCTGGTGGAACCTGGGCTGTTGGATCCATAATTGTGATGCTCCAAAGGGAGAAAGAGGAAAGGAAAAAAATCTTCGCCTGGCTGTATGAGAATCAACGTTCCTGTTTGGGCTGGAGCGTGGACAAAGGGGGGAGCAAGCTGTCATGAGGTCGTAACTCACGTCCCCAATTAACTCACACAGCAGTTGGCTATAAAACTAAAGTCTTTTATTGCTACTTTCTACAAGATTTACGATGTAACAGATAAGCTCTAATGAGAAGGTCTTAATAGGTCAGTTGCTCCCCCTTTGTGAAGTCTCTGGGAAGCCCACGTGGGATTAGCTTTTCCTGTCACGTCTTTCCGCTCGTAGGCGGGACGAACTTCTGTCCTGTCTTCTCACTTGTTCCAATAGTCTTAGACTTCTTCTAAGACTGGCGTTGGCTAAAGATGTCACGTGTTCTGTATCTCCTGGACTCTGCCCAGCAGTTTCAGAGTAAGGAGGCGGGCGGGGGGGGGTAACTTGCTCACGTACCTCGGAGTCAGGATGAGGAGAAGCCTCCCATTCAGGAGCCTCATGATCAGGCCGTGAAAAGGCTATTTGCTTAGCAGTCCCAGAGTCAGGCTACGAAGGGGCTGTTTGGCTGCTGGGCCCCAAGTACAGGTCATCTTGTTCTAATGTCTGATCCTCATTTTGAACGTTTGACTCTTTCTCGCGAGTTGACGTCTCTGACAAGCCGTCAGGCACGACAGATTGTGAGCATAATTCGCTCCAGAAACATGCTTGTAATCCAAAGCACTTGTATATCAAAGTGAATTTCCCCATAAGGTTCAATGTAAATAAGGTTAATCCGGTCTGTAACTTTCTTTTTTTAATCACAAAAATTTGAAGTGGGCATGCTGGGGGGGGGAGGCAGGCTCGATTGCGGGTGCGCTTGGGGTGCGGGTAGATGATGCTGTACTCACCCGCAGCAAGAGAGAGAAGAACTGGTGCTCAGTTGTGACGTGACACTCAGCAGGCAAAGCACGCTTAATACTCGTACTGCAAGACATCTCTCGTTCATCAAGTTAAAAACTTTAGAAAAACTTTTTGATTGTCTTGCAAAACACTCACTGACCAAGTTACTCGCAATCCAAGGTTTTACTGTAGAGATAATTGGAAGAAGACTAGGGCATATATTCTTATCAGCTTCTCAGAACTGAACTATTTCAACTTAAAGCTTTACCAAAAAATCATTATGATGTGTTGTATGCATGAAGATGTATGTCCACTACTAAAGTGAAGGTGCTTCTAGAACAACAAAGAAATTAGAATACATACTATTGTACTATGCAGCTTTTTACAAGAATAAAAAATTCTACTTTAAACTACAGCTGACACGTGCACTGATTTGTACCAAGAAATGGAAACTCTGGACAGAATTCAACAGGGTAATTATGGTCACACCAATTCCTTTTTGCCCTGTTCATCCTCATCTGCAAGCAGAGGGTCTCACCAGTTCTGTTATACAAGCAGCACCCAACACTTATGCAAGAGAGCTTTAACACTTTCTCTGGGAATCCCCCATATAAATGAAAATGTTTATTTTTTGGAAAGAGGCTGTTTGGGAGAACTCCGCTAACCTAACTCCCTATAGAAATAAACACTTCTACTCCTTTTGGGTTGCACTAAAGCACCAAACTGCTGTTGCTCAAACTGCAGGGGTAACTTGTGCAATGGAATTGGTTGGGATTCAAAGAATCAGAAAGGGTGGAAGGACCACGTAGGATTTTGCCCATACTATTATCTTAATAGTGTTAAATGTTTCTTGCAATACTACACACATTCCAGCAATGGATGTAAATACTGGCCTCTTAATTTGTTTTGAGCAATCAGGACATAAGTTTATAATACCAAGCTATTAACTGTTATTGCATACCCTGTTTCCTCCATTATGCATCCACCCCACGATTCTGTGCAGTCACATCCTTCTGCAACAGAAGGAAAAAAGAAAAAAATTAACAAAGAAAGAATGTAGTTATTTTTCTCGCTCACATATTTTAAATGCCCCATGAAAGAGAGAAGGTAGAAAAACAAACATTTTTGTTCCTTATGTCTGAATTGCTGAATATCAGATTAGATAACCAAAGTTTTATCTAGAACTAGTAATGAGTGAACTAATCCCATCACAAATCAATTATTCCAAAATTACAAATCCATTTTTTTTACATTTCGGAAAAGTTCTTGCTTATTGAAAAATTTTGAAGTAACATGTAAGCAGTGTGAAAGCCAGTGTGCTATAGGTCTTAAGAGTGTGGGACTCAGAAATCTGGGTGGTAGTCCCCACTCAGCCATAGCACTAACTGGGTGACTTCAGGAGAGTCACAGACTTTTACCCCAACCTACCTCACAGTGTTTTCGTAGAAAGGATAAGATTGAGGGAAGGAGGAGAATTATGTAGGCCACCTTGAGTTCATTGACAGGAAAAAGGTGGGCCATAAATATAATAAACAAATGCATAAATAGGCAAATGTAGATTGATGCACATTTGGGCAAAAAAATTATCCAATTTCAAGTATAAGCTGATGGGATCTGAACTAGTGGTAACTGTTACAAAAAGAGATCTTGGGGTTGTAGTGGACAGCTTGATGAAAATATAAGCCCAGTCTGCAGCTGCTGTAAAAAAAGGGTAAACTCCATGTTAGACATAATTAGGAAAGTAATTGAAAATACAACTGCCAAGATCATATTCTTCTTATAAAAATCTACAGTGTGATCACACTTAGAATACTGTGTACAGTTCTGCTCACCACATCTAAAATAGATATCATAGAGTTGGGAAAAGTGCAGAAAAGGACAAGAAAAATGATGAAGAAACTGAAGATAGTGAAAAGAAAAGACTTCCATGCTTTCACAAGAACCCAGCTCTACATGTAAACACTATGAAAAACTCAATTTATGCCAAAGTTTGTATGCAATATAAAAAGAAGAACACAAAGCAAGTACATACTTGGTTTTCTGGATGCTGGCTCCCACTGTATTCCTAGATTTTGAGCCAGACTTTGGGACAATTCTTGTGCCATCGCCCAGGGAAGTCCATACTGTTAGGAAAAAAGATTCCAGAAGACTGAAGTGGCAAACAAAAACAAAAACTACTGCAGATGCAATGTTTAGTGCAAAGCTTTTACCCTGCTATGTATTCTGTTTGGAATTTGACTCGGATCCTAAAGCATATGTATGTGGAAATGACTTACTACTCTGAATTGAGTTTGTTTCCAAATCTTGCCCAGGACTTCATACACAAATTTCCTAGCATGTGAATCCTGAACAATGAAGAGGACAGAAACACATTTTTCTGGAAATGAAGTGAATATATATGAATCCAGTTTTATTATTAACAGTGCAGAAACCATGTAGCCTTTAACAATAATAAAGAATTATATTCTCCAAGCAAGCACAAGGAATGGTTTTTGTTTAATATGTTGTCCAAACCAAGCATCTTTAGTTATTGCTTCCAAGTAAGCCAAGAAACCTGATTTTGATCCTGGATTATAAATGGGGCACCAGGCTGGGAACTCCAGTTTGGGTAATATGCTGAATAAATAATTCCTGTACTACTAGCAGGAGAAGCAAAATGGGAACAAAGGGGGTATGAGCATTAGGAAGCAGCTCATTCACAAAATACCATGTATTATAGATGTTTTAATAGGTTTTTAATGTGCTTTATTATGTTTTGATATGTTTAATGTATTGTAAGCCACCTAAGAAGACCTTGGCATTTATAGGTGGCCTATAAATATGTGTAAATAATAAATAAATGAATGATTTTTAATCCATGGTAGTTAAAGTTAGTTAAGGTTATCTGACACTGAATCGCAGGTCAGTCACAGCATTTTTCAGTTCCTATCTATGAGTACAGTATTCTTCTACATAAAGGTTCAAAATATTTTTTTAAACCTTTTACTAATGACCATTGCACTGCCTAGTAGAATCAGCCCAACACGAAGCTTACATGACTGGATTAAATCTGTAATTTTATTGTTAAGTTTCAAGTACAGTGGTACCTTGGCTCATGAACTTAATCCGTTCTAGAACTCTGGTCGTGATCCAAATTGGTTGTGACCCAAGTCAAATTTCCCCATAAGGTTCAATGTAAATAAGGTTAATCCATTCTGTAAATATTTTTTGATCACAAAAATTTGAAACAAAGTAACAAAGTACAGTACAGTAGAGAACACTAACCTAGGTGGGGGGGGAGGTTATTTTTGGAGGGAGAGTCCATAATCATGCAATAGCGACCATGCTGGGGGGGAGAAGATGGGCGCAATCACGAGCGCGCTCATGTGGGGGGAGACAGGTATGATCACAGGTGTGCTCATGCAGGGGGGAGAAGGGCGCGATCGCAGGCACACTCGTGAGGGGGGAGACGGGTGTGATCGCGGGCATGCTCATGCGGGGGAGATGGGCATGATTACGATCGTGTTCGTGCAACAACATGGCTGCGATCGTGGTTGTCACCCAATCTGGAGTTCGTGAATTGAGGCAATCTTTCTCTGAAATTTATGCTCACGACCCAATCTGGTCGTGAACTGAGGTGTTCATGAGCCGAGGTACCACTGTATAAGACTTGATATTGAACTTTCTGACTGAAATCTAGTCAACAGCTTTGCAAATATCCACAACAGATTGTACTTACAGCATGCTAATTTGTTTATAATGCACTGATTCTAAAAAGTCCAACAATGTGAAATTTTTCTTCTGTGTTGTTTTGCTGAACAATAATATATAGAAAACCATTTTACATGCACCTAAACTGGAGAAAAGGCTGTCTGCAAGCTTCATTCAAATGTGTTCTATTTAATTAACATTAAAAGAAATGAGCAAATCATCTTCAGACAACTGTATTTCATATATTTCCAGATATCAATTAACGAGAATTGGAAAAAAAGTGTAAGAAACTTTTTTTGAAAGTTATATGATGAGGGAACTATTTCATTAGCAGTAGTATTTCTGTATCACCTAACTGCCAAAGCTCTCTAGGCACTTTACAAAGGCACATAAAATACAGCAAACATGCAAAATAAAAATACAAACAATAAAACATAATCAAATTATACTGCAATTAAAACACATTTAAAACATAATTTGACAACTGCAATAACTAGCAGAAAACACAAAATAGGACAAGACCCAAAATTCCCCCTTTCCCAAAAAAAATTCCAGAAAACATTAAATTAAATTAAACATTAAATTTTTCCCCCTTCACTTAGAAAAATATTAAAATTTAATCTGCTTGTTAATTTGAGGATTGCCTCATTTCTCTCTTTGGTCCACTGATAAAATGAAATGACATTTCTTCCATCTACTTATTAAAAGTTTTTGTATATCATTCAGTCAGCCATAGGCTCTCTGAACATGACATGACATGAAGCAAATAAAAGGGGTCCATATACCTTCCCCTGGATGAAATCCACCTTTGAGTACAGTAGGAGTTTATATTTTCAAAAATGAAGGAGTCAACACTGCTCCTTTTCTTTGTCCCAGCAGCCTTAGTGGATCCATCTCATAACCCTAGCAGCCTAATGTGAAAGACTGCAGACCCCTCCTCTCCCATTACATTTTGTGATTCCATAAATGCAAACAATATGACCTCATCATCTAATCAGGATTTTTACTCCTTTGTCCCCACTATCCCTTCCTGCTTTTTGCAACATTTTGTTTGATAAAGAAATTTGGAGATCTCAGAAGCTTGCTTGTGATATTTAGTTGGCCTAATGAGGTACTGCAGAAATATGGACAAAAATGAAATATTACCTCATTTACTCCAACACCTCTAGCCACAGAACAAATTCCTCCAAAGTAACTCAGGCTACTCCTTTTGTAATGAAATGTCACATTCCTTAAGAACAAGATAAACAAAGCAATATTAAAAGCTCTGTCAACAGAAGCATAGGACATGTATAAATAATCAACATGTTATTTATCAACAATAATCAACAATGATCAACTTACTGTGATAAATTCCTTTTTTGCAGTAGATGGAGGACATTCTTGGAAGGCTGCTCCTACCACTCACTCTGTTAAGTTGAGCTATGCTGATTAGACTTACAAGTGCCTCTCTGTGAGAAGGAGCAACCTACTTCCAGTTGCAGGTATCAGAAAAATAAATAAATAAATAAATAAAAGCCAAAGAAGCTTGTGGAATGTGCAGAGGTTATCTCCAATTGAGACAGATGATAACTCTGAAACTCTCCTGACAGATGTCAAGGCTAGGAAGGTACAATTATATTGCCCCCATGGCAGATGCATATGCATCTAATGACAGGAGGAGTGCTGGTGATCTCTGCTGCATTTTCCTCTAGCCAGCCATTTGGGGCATCTACAGGTTTGTGGCATACTTTGAACACAGTAAAAGTGCCACAGGTTGCCTGCAAAGAACCCATATATAGCATGTTAAAAAAGGTGTTTTATAATAAGGTGAGTTGCTTGTAGCTTCAACCAGTTTATACTGTGATGTTCTACCCTGGGAGACCAGAGACTGAGAATGGGGTGGCCTTGAGAATGAATCTCCACTCCTGCAGGCTGGCTTCTGTGGCCACAACTGTGTCATGGAATCTCTGGATTGGTACACCCCTGGAGGTGCCTTGTGGTGTTCTATGCCAGAGAAGAGATGTTCAGATTGAGTGGATGTTTAGAGTGACTCTGATGTGGCATTTGTACCTTCTATCAGAGGAAAAGGGAGGAGCAACCATTGAAGGGATATGGAATATAATCTACCCCATGACATGAACCCTAAGCAGAATATCATGAGATCCAGAACTTGTACAAGAAATATCCAGAATTTGTACAGCAAATGTTTAGCCAAATGGATCATGAAAGAGGAACGAGTAAGGGGGAGGACCTGTTGTGGTCTCATATCATCCTGTAGGAATGGCTGCATATGCTGCAAAATGCAAACTCCTAGGAAAACAAAACAGATTCTCTGCAGGACACAAATGTGTGGGTTGCTGTCTCCTCCTTGTCCAAGCCCCCACCCCTTGCCAAATTGCTTACATGCCCTTGCAAATTCTAGCCAAAGCAAGAAATCTGAAGACAAGCAATCCCATGTCTTCTAGTTCCACAGTGGTTTTGCTCTGAACCAGCTCTGTCATGCTGCAAGATTATCAGCTGCTTTAATAACAGTTTTAGTAGTGCATGGGAATCAGCTATGTTTGTAAGCTACGGGTCTTCCATAATCAAATGCAGCGGTGGCTGGCAACTCCTCTATTCTGAACAAGTGTCAATCCTTGTGAACAATGATGTGGATCTGGATGACTCTGATATATATTACCAACTGTTCTTCCTCTATTTCACGCTTGAAGCTCTCCTTGTTAGAGGGGGTCATCTTGTGGTGAAGAAACAGAAAAACAAGAAAACTGTGTGTGTGTCTGTTTTTAAGAGAAGGAGAGAAAGATATAAAGAAAGTAAACGCTCTAAGGTTTACTAAAGTAAGAAACTGAAAAATATTGAGAGAATTAGGAGGACAGAGAACACAAGAACATAAGAGCCATTCTGGTCCATCTAGTTCAGCATTCTATTCACACAGGTGCCAACCAGCTTTCCATACCCCAAAAACAAGGCATCATAAATGCAGCAACACTGTTGATTCATGTTATCTACCAGCTGGTATACACAGGTATGCTGTTTCCCAAACTGGAGGTAGCATATGGCTATCAGGAATTATAGCTACTTATAGCCTTATCTTACATGAATTTGTCCAATGCCCTTTCAAAGCCATCCATATTGGTGGTCATCACTTCACCTTGTGGAAGTAAATTCCATAGTTTAACTATGCACTGTGTGAAGAAACATTTATTTTCATTTGCCCTGAATCTCCTACCATTCAATTTCATGGGATATTATTATGAGAGAGAGACAAATGTCTCCCTTTCTGCTTTGCATAATTTTGTACATTTCTATTATGTTTCCTCTACCTCACCTTTCTGTAATCTAGTCCTGAATCTTGTAGACTTTCCTGATAGCGGAGATGCTGCAACCCCAATTATATTAGTTGCCCTTTATGCACTTTTTCCAGCCCTATAATATCCTTTTTTAATGCAGCGACCAGAAATATGCAATGTATTCTAAGTGGCTGCACCACAGATTTGTATAAGAACAGTGTGATATTAGCAGTTTTATTTCAATTCCTTTTCTAAGTATGCCCAACAGCTGCCACAGAGTTGGTCAAGGTCTTCACTGAACTGCCCATCAACTTCACGATCTCTTCTTTGTCAGTAACCACTAGCTCAGATTCCTTCAGCATATATATGCAGCTGGGATTTTTTGCCTCAACATACAAAAAGAGTTCACTGAAGACATGTAAGAACAAGCTCTGTCCCAGATGAAGGCAAAGAACAAATGGGTTGGGAAAAGCCACAAAGAAAATAGCCTAGCCACCTATGGATGGATTAGTCAGTCACACTGTATCCTAACTTAAATATTCCTATCCTATCCATAAGTCCTATCTTGTGGTAAGAAAATCACACCTGACTGGGTGCCCAATTCCACCTGTACCTCAACTGGGGTAGCATGATACCTCTGTGTCATGACACTCCATTCCTGTGGCTTTCACTGGCCTGAGAATGGTGAGACTTATCAGATATCACTGGCATAAACTGGGAGTGGACCTGGTTGAGAGCAAATCGCCCTCTCCTTTTTCAGGAGCTTCATCAACTAGCAGATAGACCTTTGTGGAATCCATGGACAACTCTGAATTTTCTTCCATGCACTGGCAATCAGGCAGTGCAGCTGCAAAGATAGGAGCTCCCTCCCCCCACCCTTTTGTTTGATTTTGGTAGCAATGCTCCCTCTCAAAACCAAGTAAAATGAAAGATGAAGATAACAGGTTGTGAAGCAAAAGAATGATTAACAGAATGCTGAAGAGGACCAGCAGGAGAGCTAGTTAGGAACAAACCTGGAAGTAGGTTTCTCCCCAGCAAAAACCTAATCAGCACAGTCAGGACAAATGGAAGGGGAAACCTATTCAAGGGTATTCACTAACACTGCAGAGCAGTAAACCAAAGATTTTCCCATTCAGCAAACCTGCAAATGCTTGAAAGATCTCTATAAGATATGCCAATTCATGCTCATTTGATGCCCATACATATGGAAATCTTCAAAACTGATTCTATGGCAAGAGTCAATGGCTTCTATTCCCCTACTCTGATATGGAATGGATTCCTCTAAAGAGCTTCTGATTTGCAATGCAGGGATTAGGATATAGCATTTTGAAAGAAAAGGAATAATGCCTTCCCACACAAACCCAGATTGCCTCAAACCTTAGACCACTAGCCTTCCTGTGTATACTTCTTTTCTCTGCAATATAGGATTCTTACCACTAGAGGCAAATACTGTCAGGCTGTGCAATAGGCATCTTATATGCTTTGCTTTGCTTTGCTACCAGGATGCTTCTCTATTGGCTGTGGGTTTTATAGCCCAACCCCTCCCCCCATCCTATAGCACACACAAAGAAAAAAGAAAATGTGAAGTTAAGAGTTTTATACTAACAGTCACTAGCGATACTTTTATTTCTGCTACAGTTATACTATTGTACAAAGCTTTTTTATAACAAGATGGATTGCTAGACCCTGTAGGTCAGTACTGTTTCTTCTAGCATGGAGAAAATTGAATGGGGTGGCATATTGGCAGTAGGCATGGCTCTAATGAACTATGATTTTATTAAGTCATTTCTTTGGTTACTTGTAATCACTTCTGAAGAACTATAAAGCACTGTTTCAAATTAGTAATAAAGCACAGCTATTACTTAGTTTGAAAAATAATTCTACTATCATCTTTAGATTGAAACTGATTGCTGATTAGGATAAATGCTATGCGCTGTCCCAGAATTTTTCTCTTTTTAAGTATATCAAATCTTAGGACAAGTCTGTATAGCTCAAAATTCATATGTCACATTGTGAACATTCACAACATTCATCCTTGCATTTTACTATCTTTGCACTTTTTGCTGTTCTTCAAACATGCAATCTTAAATGTTCCATATTTGTACTAATACTTACTCTCCATTTCCATACATAGTTGATTTCGTTCAAGAGAAGGAAACCACTTTTGGTTTAGGGTCTGGAGCACTCCCACAGAATAAGCTTGTAGGCCAAATGAAATCAGAGGGGTGGGGCCTCACTCCCAAAGCCATTCTCCTGTCCCATGATGTCATCTTCCCATCCCACTCACTTGTATTCAAAAACCATTTTTCAGAAATAATTTTCCTCCATAGCTCCCTCTGGACAGAAAAAGGGGGCTGGGGCTTGCAGGATCTGGCTTCTACAAACCTGAGCTACTTTGCACTGTTCCTTCCTGTACCACTCCCATACCACCTGGCACAGGAAGTGACTCAACAGAGCCTTGCTCCTTCCTGTATTGACTGGGCTCCAATCAGGACATTAGTGCTGAATGTGGTGCAGGAGACTCACAAACTTCTCTCTGATTGGAAATAACACAGGGATTCCCCTTTGTGAGTCTTGCCCTCAGGAGAGAGTATAGGGAAGAAAAAGGGAGAGGCCCAAAAAGGATGCCAAGGGGTAAACATTGACATATGGGGATGAAGGAAATCACAGAGATAATTGCTAGACAAATGTACTCAGATTTAACCACAGACCCAATTTGCTGATCCTTGTCTCCGGACCTCTGGCTACACAGTGTAGACCAGAGGTCCTCAAACTTTTTCAATAGGGGGCCAGCAGAAAGGTGGCGGCTACACACATGGGCCAGTGGGGGCGGGCTGGGCACGTGGGCTGGTGAGGCGTTGTTGGGTGCACACAAGGTGGCATTGGGCGTGTGCGGCAGCAGCTCGCTCAGTTCAGAGATTTCCCAGTGAGTTCAAAATCATCTCTGAGAGAGCAAGCCACTGCCTCCAGCCCGAACTGCAAGGCAGAGGCAAGTGTACATGCTCAGGGGAGGCAGGCGGTGGCTTGCTCGCTCAGAGATGGTTTTGAACTTGCTGGGAGATCTCCCAACGAGTCCAAAACCATCTCCAAGTGAGCAAGCCACCACCTCCAGCCCGTGCAGCTAGCACACGCGTGGGCGGTGAACAGCAGCACAGGCCGGATGGATGGCCATGGCGGGCCGGATCCGTCCCGCAGGCAACAGTTTGAGGACCCATGGTGCAGACCATCAAAACTCAGTATCATCTTGCACCTTCAGAATTATTTCCTGATATCTCCTTTAAAATCTCTTTAAAGAGATTCATAAATAATCTCTTTAAATAAAATAAATCCAGAAGATTACTACATTCTGAAGTTTAGCTCTAATACTTCTTTGTATTTTTATAATTACTGTAATGAAATAACTAAGGAAACAATCAAATCAAGATGCCTCTAAGTCTCTGAACTTGGAGGATTGCAGGCGTTCCACACAGAGCAGGGGGAATGGTAAAAGTGATTGTCTTCTCTCCACTCTGCATTTCTGCTACACAGACATTTTCAGCTATATCTGACAGGAGTATCTTGATTTTCAGCCATTTAACAAGGAACATCTTGGAGATTAAGGGAAGGAGACTGGGGTGCTATCAGATTATGTCTTACTTGGGCAGCCCCACTCCCCCTCTGCAACCCTGCCTACTTTACCCCTCCTCTGAGATCACCCCTACTCCATCACAGTCAGCATGGTTCTTTCCACACTGGCTTCAAGGGGGCAGGAGAGGAGCTCCAATTCCTAGCTCCAAAGTCAGGGTTGGGGATCCAAATGACCTTATGACCCCTCAGATGATGTCTAAGGGCTAGAGGTTCACTCCTTAACATCAGCAAAGTATCTACTTATACCACAATGAATAAACCAAAATAAAAAAACAAAAATGAGAGCATGAAGGATAAAACTACATGAAAAACAGATCACAATACATACGACAGAAGGTGTACAGCATCCGCATGCTGTCTGATGAAATGCTGTCGATATTTGGAAAAATCATGAAGCATCTGCCTTGGGTCAGGACGAACATTTATACGATCTCTGTCTGACCAGGTTTCAACAGCAACCAAAACAACCCTGGTGTTCAATTGCTCTTTGTAGATCTGTGGGCAAAGACAGGACAGGCACAGGAGTAGAACACTGGGTCAAACATGCACAATTAGCCAATCAGTCAGTGGAAGAACAAGGGGGATAAAGCAGGAGGGAAACATTGGTAAATAATGAGCCAATATGCCTCTAATTTTCCTAAAAACCAATATTCCATCAAGATAACATTAATCCAGTATTATAAAACATCAGGTTAAATTGTTACTGTTGTAAGTGTAGATCATTAGACAATGATGTTTCCTCACTGTAACTACATGCACCTCACAATCTATATTGTGAGGTGTTCCACTGCATTGGTGAGGGTCTGTATCAATGAGGATTCCAACAGTCAAGGCAGCATGTAGATTCTACCTCAAATTGCCAGAGAAGACAATTTGATTGTGATGTACACTTTCCCTCAGCAACTTCCCTATTTGATTGTGATGTACACTTTCCCTCAGCAACTTCAGGTATGAGCAGAGGAAGAAGAGTGAAGGCTTACTTGTCTGTTGCTCGGTCCACTACTATTACTTTGTTCAGAAAAAGTTCTTGGCAGAGTACTCAACTAAGCCATGGTACAAACAGCAGAAACAGGGCAGTAAGCTTAGGCTAAAGGGTAGAAGTACAGCAGTGTTCCTTCAAGCCTACCCAATGCTATCGTCTCCTTCAGAATTGTGGAAGGAGCCCTACTCCAAAATGTGCAAGAGAGAAATAGCGTTGAACTTGCAGGAGCTAAAGCAATAGTTTGCATGCTTTACACACCAGACCAGCCTCCTCCCAGGTCTGTTGCCACTCTGTGCCCTCACCCACTACATAAGGGTAGGGAGAATGAGAAAGGAATGATTCCAAGTGTTTTGTGAGGTACACTTATCATATATTTATGCATGCCCCTCTATGTGTGGAATATGTGAAGGAAAGATTCCTGCCCCCAATTTTCCAGCAGGTCCCCATTTGTTTGCATTTAAAAATAAGATTTCTCCAGTTTCACAACTTTACATGTATCCCACGTCATTGATTTATATAATGCATTTTTTTTCCTCTTGTGAGGAAGCAGACATAGCTCCATTTTAATAACAACGACCCCCTGTGAGGTAGCTTAGGCTAAGGGTGAATGACTGGCCCAAAGCAGTGAAAGGCAACAAGTAAACTGAAGAAAAAAAAAAGACACCTTCTTATGTAGTTAAGCAGTGCCCTCTAGAGAATTCCTAAAGCTGGCATCATGCAGAAAAACCAAGTATTAAGCTCATTTTGTGTAGTGTTCATCTGGAACTAGCCAGCTCTTTCATAATTCAAGTGTAGGGTCATAAGGAAGGTGGCCAAACATTGAGCAATTTTCTGCTTTTCTGGCTAGACCACAGAAATCAGAAATGGAAAGCACTGCATTATCGATCAGAATAGCAGTCAACTACTGCTAAATGGATAGCTTTTACTGTACTCAGATTTCCATAAATGTGTTTGCTCACTCCTTGTTGTCTTATAACATTTAATCAAGAAGCCAAGAGGCTTTCTCTCATACCATTCTCTTTGCAAGGAACATTTCATATATTCTCAAAGCCAAGATTCTAAAGCAGACAAAATGTACACAGCTAAGTTAGATTTTAATTTTTTTTTAGAAATCTCTTTTCTTCTCTCTCTGTGCAAAATGTGTGTACATATTTGTGTGAATGGTTGTGTGTGTGAGCATGCCCACATGCATAATTGCTGCTTTCCCTTGTTTCCTCCTGCATTCCAAAAATAAACTCCTTTTTATATTTGTGCATTGTGCTTTCATTGATTTAAAAGGAAACTTCTTCACAAATCTTCCTTATTGGCAGTACAGTACAGTAACAAACCTACTGCCAGTGTCTTAAGCACTTTTCACAATGTTTTTATTAACTCTTGAGTGTCAGGGCTTTGGCAAGAAAATTCAATGCATCTTTCTTTTCATTTTCTTCTAGAACTAGGCTGAAGGGAGGACTCCTTGACCACAAGGTATTCCATATTTGCCCTCCCGCTCCCTGAGATCGGTAGCAGAGGCCCTCCTCCGGGAACCCTCCATGAAAGACATTGGGAGGCAAAGTACCCGGAGGAGGGCTTTCTCTGCGGTGGCATCCCGCCTATGGAATGCGCTCCCCAGAGAGGTCGTTATTTGTTTTTCGGTGCCAGGCTAAGACCTTTTTATTTCAACAATATTTTAATAACTTTTAATATTAGCTATATATGTTTTAATCTGCAGCCAGGGTGGATCTGGAATTTATTTGTATTATGTTTTATTCTACTCTTTTTATTTATTTATGTAAGCCATCCTGAGTCCCTGCAAAAGGATGGCATATAAATATTCTAAATAAATAAATAATAAATAAGGTGTAGAATACTCCAAATGGTTGGACAGGCAAAGATGCATCAAATGATTCAACCTAATTGGTGGCAGCCTATTGTACTACTTTTGTGGGGGGAAGACCATTGTCAAGAAAGGCTCCGCAGTAATCATCTGGAAGATCTAAATCATTCTCCTTAAGTCTTAAAAAATTATTTGAACTTCTGTAAACTTTGGGATCTCCCGCTTGTTTGTAGATAAAGCTCTTATGGCTATATCCGAGTTTGCATTCAAAGAACTGAGTTTGGTGCTAATGTGCATCAGCTCTTGATCCCTACAGGTTTCATGCAGTAGCATAATTCCACTAGCACAAATGAGGGTGCACTAACAGAAAAGGCAGGTTGCTTACCTGTAACTGTCATTTTTCGAGTGGCCATATGTGCATCACACATATGGGTACTGCGCCTGCGCAGTGCCTAAGGCCGGAAAGATTGCAAAGCTAACGGTTTTTGGCGGGAAACTCTGCTCCCCTCCCCCACAATGCTATAAATAGAGCAGAGTGTCCGCCATTTTCTCAGTCTTTAGAAGACCGAACGTTCACCTCCCCTTGGAAGAGGGATATATAGCATTGAATTCGTCAGGGACCATGACAGTCAAATGAAACATGGTACCGACAGAAGATCCACTCACTGACACCGAGCGGGGCCGGCATATATCAGTTTTGTGAATGCACAGATGGTCACTCGAAGAACAACAGTCATAGGTAAGCAACCTGCCTTTCTTCATCATGGCCTCTGTGCATCACACATATGGATGATTAACAAGCTTACCACAATCGGAGGAGGACAGTGTCATCATTGAAGAATGGTGGAGAGAACTGCTCTACTGAAGGAGCAATGCTGTCTGGCACGCACATCAAGGCGATAATGCCTGGCAAAAGTGCACGGGGCAGCCCAAATTGCAGCTTTGCATATGTCCTGTACTGGAATTCCCGCAGCAAAGGCAGAAGAAGCTGCTACTTCTCTGGTGAAGTGACCCCTTGGAACAACAAGTAAGTCCATCTTGGCAAGTTGGTATGCCAGCACTATCGTTTGCACAATCCATTTTGAAAGTCTCTGTGAAGTTATAGGAGAGCCCTTGTCCTGCTCTGAATACTGCACAAAAAGATGATTAGACTGCCGAAAGGATTCCGCACGTGATCTATAAAAGGCTAAGCAACGACGTACATCAAGTGTATGTAGGGACCTTTCAATCAGGTTCGATGGCGATGGAAAGAAAGCAGGGAAAACAATGTCCTGATTAATGTGAAACGGCATGGCCACTTTAGGCAAAAACGTCAGTTCCATACGAAGAACCACCTTCTCCTTATGGAAGCTCAAATAAGAAGGATCTACTCGGAACGCACGAAGTTCACTAGCTCTCCGGGCCAAAGTAACAGCTACGAGGAAGGCAGTCTTCTAAGGCAAGAGATGTAAGTCAATAGTTGCCAGAGGTTCGAATGGGGCTCTGGTGAGAGCCTGAAGTACAACGGAGAGACTCCAAGTCAGCATAACAGGATGAATTGTTGGTTGAAGATTCTGCAGCCCTTTGATGAATCTTCTAATGATTGGTTGTGAGAAAACTGACGAACCTTGGATCACTCCACGGTAATGAGAGATCGCCGCTGTGTAAACCTTTATATATGAAGGTTTAAGTTCCGAGCGATGCAGCTCAAAAAGGAACTGCAAGATGTTTTCAACAGATGCCGACAGAGAAGCAAACGAGTTGGACTCTGCAAAAGAGGAGAACTGACGCTACTTCGCTGCATAGGATCTGCACATTGATGGTCTTAGAGCAGATTCGAGAATGTGTTGTATATCTGGATCGAGAGAATTCAATCCCAAGGCAAAGTCTGTCTCTTCTGAGCGAACGAATGGTGTCTCAGTTTTGTAGCTGGAAAGTCGAGGCGAATGGGTCGCTGTCGATACCGAGTCGGTAGCATGGGTCATTGGATTCATCAAGCTGTGAGGCTCAATGAAATTAAATCTGGATGACGAACAGCTCCATCCTGTTGTGTTATCAGATGAGGCATGGATGGTAGACAGAGAAAGTTGTTGTTGGACAGACGGAGGAGGGTGGAGAAGCACGCTTGACAGGGCCACCAGGGTGTGATCAGAATACCCGTGGCGTTGTCATGGATGATCTTTGCTATGACCTTCGTAATCAGAGGAATCGGAGGGAAAGCGTAAAAGTTGATGTTAGACCACAGAACCATGAGGGTGTCCCCCATTGATCCCAGTCCGACGCCCACCCTGGAACAGAACGCTTCGCATACCCTGTTCTCATGGGTAGCAAACAAGTCCATGTCTGGATGTCCCCAGCGTCAAAAAAGTTGATTGCAAACTTGTCGATCCAACTCCCACTCATGGGTCATTGACATTTGCCTGCTCAAAACGTCTACTTCCTCGTTGTCAGTACCAGTGAGGTGAACCGCCAGAAGGGTTGTTTCTTGGAATGCACCAGTCACAAATCTTCATCAACAATCGAGCTAGGGGCACGGATTTCGTTCCCCCCTGCTTGTTCACATAGAACACAGCGACCATCTTGTCTGATGCGACCTGCACTACGTGCCGCCGTACAGTGTCCTCAAATGATTGAAGAGCTTTGAAAATCGCCAGAAGCTTGAGGTAGTTGATGTGCCTGGCTGATTCCTGTCAATCCCAAGTGTCTTGCACTTGAAATCCTGCACATACAGCACCCCAACCAATCAGAGATGCATTGGTATAAAGAGCCAGAGTACGATGAGGTGGTCGGAACAGAACACCTACATTCAGATTGTCCGAGACTGACCACCATTCTAGCGTGTGTAGGACAGACAGCGGAAGGCGAATAGGCTTGGTGGGCGAGTCCCGTTGTGGATGAAACAACTTGTTGAAATGCAGCTGAAGTGGTCGTAGTTGAAGTCTGGCGTGAGGAACGATGGACACTGAAGCGGCCATGTGACCCAGAAGCTTCGGATCCATGAGAAAACTGTCTTGACGGGCCAGAGGAAGAAATGCTCTCGCAAGAGTGGAGCTGAGACACGCTCCAATGAAGTCGATCACCTGCAAGGGGACAAGGGATGATTTTTTGCAATTAATACACAATCCCAGATTGTCCAACAAGGAACAAGTTATGTCCGCAGCTGATAGAAGATCTTCCCGAGTCTGGGAAACCAGCAACCAGTCATCCAAGTAAGGGTATACCTGAATACCCTGGAGCCGGAGGTGTGCACAAACGGGGGCCATGCATTTAGTGAAGACCCTAGGAGCAGTGGCCAAGCCAAATGGGAGGACATTAAATTCAAGTATGTCGAAACCGACAGCGAAACGTAGGAGACGCCTATGGCCGGGATGAATTGAAATATGAAAGTAGGCATCTCTTAAGTCCAGGGAGGCGAACCAATCCTCTCTCCTCAGCAACGGAAGGATATTCTGAAGGGTGGTCATCCAAAATTTCTTAGGTTTGATAAACCTATTAATGTCTCTTAAGTCCAGGATTGGACGGAGACCACCATCCCGTTTAGGAACAGTAAAATATCTTGAATAGAACCCATGAAGTCCCTCACAGTGTGAAACCTGTTGGATCGCTCCTTTACGAAGTAGTTGGATAACTTCGTCCACTAGCACTGGTGAGGAACGGTGTCGAATTCTATTCTGTATCCGAGCTGGATGATGGATAAAACCCACCTATCAGATGTGATGGATCCCCAAACGGGAGAGGGGAGGGTGGCAGCAGGAGGAGAGGAGAGGAGAGGTTCGCCAAACCCTTCAGTGTTGGCGTTTGTCAGAATCATAGCGACGGCGACCTGCTGGAACCACTGTTGCTTGAGTTGCTTCCGACGCTGCTGATGTTGCTGGTATTGTTGCCTCCCTGGGAATTGGGAAAATTGCTGGGGCCAGTACGAAGGACGAGACCACGACCACTTACATCTCGGCTGGGAAGGAAGCTCCATCCAATGCGCAGTCATCCTTGACTCATGAATAGACTTGAGTTTGTGGTCTGTCCTGGAGTGGAAAAGGCCGGAACCGTCAAATGGCATTTCCTCGATTCGAAGCTTCATCTCATAGGGGAAATTGCAAATCCGCAGCCATGCATGCCGGCAGAGGGAGACGGCATCGACCAGAGTCCTGGAGTTGGAGTCCACGTGATGTCTCGCTGCTGACAGTTGTTGTATTGAGACCTGCATGGCCTCCTTGATGAAGACCCTGGCTAGGTCCCTTCGCTGGTCAGGTATCGAAGCGATGACATTCTCAAGCTTTTGCATGAGGAAATACTGATTACTGGCCATATGTGGAGACCGAGTCCAGAGGCCACAAAGACTCAACGCACCAACATATCTATTTTCTGTCCCTCTTTATCCCGGGGAGCGGTGTGGCCTCGCAACTCTCTTTCAGATGATGCAGGAGGAATGGTATATCCTGCTCCCGAACCCGGTACATCGCCTCGTACCTCCTCAATGTCGGTTGCAGTTGAGCAGGCAAGTCCCAAGGCTGCACCATAGCCTGGCGTAGTGTGGTAATCAGCGGCAGGATAATAGCTGCTGATTGCTCGCCTCTGACAATGTCATAGAACTTGTCTGTGCTGGGATTGATCCGGTGTTGTGCTTCGATCTCCAGAGAACAAACAAGCCTAGCCATCAGCTCCCTGAAGGTGACGTGGGGTTCCTCAGGCGATCCCAGACCCTGAGTGGTGATGGCTACGTCAGGGGAAGTAGAATCTGCTTCAGAGTCATCCGATTCATACCCATACTGCATAAGGCCACTAGAGAATGAATCCCTTGGAGAGGTGAGATGCCCTGACCTCCATGGTCTGGAGGTAGACGGGTCTCCCCTCGGTACTGGAGAACGAGCTGATGGGTAATAAGCAAACGATGAATATTCATCCCAACCGCCGTGGTGAGTGGAATAGCAGGGATGGTTCCATTCTTCCAATGGCTGTTCCAGAGAATGACATCAGTGCCTATGTTGGGATGCAACTGGTCCCGGTTGCGGTATCGGAGTTGGGGAACGTGCCGTAGGTGGTGAATCATGAATCTCACCATCTGAAATTGATTCGTGAAGTGGCACGTCGGGTCGCTCAGGAGATGAGTGCTCCGAGCGAATGACCCGTCTAGGGGACCCTGGAGCCGTCACCTGCATAGCAATTTGCAGGGAAGGGCCCGTTGGCGTCGGTACCATCGCGGCCATCAGGATCGATGGTGCAGACGATCCCGAATCACAGCGCCGACCCTGATCTGGCTTCTTAGGCTTATGAGCCATCTTATCCATCTTCTCCTTCCTCAGCTTCTTATGGCTGGAGGATTTATCGGACCCTCCATGCTTCCTTTTCTCCTTTTTCTTGTGAGGAGAAGAAGGAGGTTGCTGGGTCTCGACAACCTGGGCACCATCAGCCGATGGGCGCTGAGGTGTGGCAGAAGCTGAAGCCGAAACAGTCTTAGCAGCCAGTTGGTCAGACTGCATTAGGGCCTGGTCCCAAAGCATTTTACGCAGGTGTTTTTCACGATTCTTCCTCGCCTGCTTTGTGAAGGCCTGACAATGGCTGCACTTATCTGTCCTGTGCCCCTCGCCAAGGCAAAGGAGGCACAGATCATGTGGGTCAGCTGGCGACATTTTTGACCCACACTGGGAACATTTACGAAAGACCGTTCGCTGCGCCATCAGAAAAGGAAATAATGAGATGATAGTAAAGAGGGTAAGATAATATTTTGGGGGGGGGGTTTTGTTTTTGTTTTTAGATAGGAGAGTAGGAAGAACTCGAACGGGAAGAGTAACTTGGAAATTGAATAGAACACTAACTAGTAACAAGAAAGGTTAACAATAAGAGCAATACTATACGATACGAACGAGAGAGAAAAGGCTCGAGGCACAGCGAACAGCGGTCGCAAAAGACTGAGAAAATGGCGGACACTCTGCTCTATTTATAGCATTATGGGGGAGGGGAGGGGAGTTTCCCGCCAAAAACCATTAGCTTTGCAATCTTTCCGGCCTTAGGCATTGCGCAGGCATAGCACCCATATATGTGATGCACAGAGGCCATGATGAAGAAACAGGTTTTAAGCTATGCACTAGGGGAGAATCCAAATAAAATTGGGCTTGGGACTATATTATCTTAGAGAGTGTCTTACTCCGTACATTCCTGCCTGTTGTTTAAGATCATCAATGAAGGCCCTCCTACAGGTTCCTCTCCCTAAGGAGCTTAAGGTGAAGGTTGCAAGGAGAAGAACCTTTTCTGTGGTGGCACACCCATTGTGGAATGCCCTGTCATTTGAGATTTGTCAAGCACCTACTCTTCTGAGTTTATGTGCTGAATGAAAACGTTTCTTTTTCTATGCATCTATGGCACTAGTTAGACCAGGGGTCCTCAAACTTTTTCAACAGGAGGCCTGTTGAAACGTGCCAGCGGTGAGCTGATGGGGGGAAGCAGGCTGGTGAGGGGGTGTGGGGCATGGGTGCACGTGTGGAGAGGGCGGGGGCGCACAATGAGGGAGCGGTGTGCGTGCGCACAGATCATTTTGGACTTGCTCGGAGAAAACTATCTCCCTGAGCGTAAGCCCTGTCTCACCATGCGCATGCATGCACAGGCCTGTACAGTCCAAAACCTCTAAGGCAGGCCAGTTAAATGGCCATGGCGGGCTGGATCCAGCCCATGGGCTGTAGTTTGAGGACCATGAGCTAGACCATCCATATTAACAGTACTGATTTAATTTATTAATTTTATTAATTTTGCATAATAGGATGGCATACAAAAGCTTTAATACATTTATAAATAAATAAATATGTTTTGCCTGGTTATATATACTTTGTTTTATCTTATTTATTATAATATTTTAACTGTATTATTTTATTTAATGTTATTATTGACATAATGTTATTATTGACACTTTTATTGTAATGGTGGCCAAGAGCACATGATGCTAATGGATGACTTTTATACAAATTTAATAAATAAATATTTAATCTGCCTGCAGATTTCAGATTCATAAACTGATCCTCTGCAACAGGGGTCCTCAAACTTTTTCAATAGGGGACCAATAGAAAGGCGGCAGCAAAACACTTGGGCCAGTGTGCGCGCAAGGTACTGCTGGGCGTGCACGGCGGCGGCTCGCTCAACTCAGAGATCTCCCAGCGAATTCAAAACCATCTCTGAGCAAGCAAGCCACCGCCTCCAGCCTGTGCTGCAAGGCAGCGGTGAGCATGCATGCGCGGGAAGGCAGGCGGCGGCTTGCTCACTCGGAGATGGTTTTGAACTCACTGGGAGATCTCCCAACGAGTCTAAAACCATCTCTGAGTGAGCAAGACACCACGTTCCCCCCCACACACTGCAGTGGTGAGCATGCGCGTACGGGAGGCAGGCAGTGGTGGCTTGCTTGCTCAGAGACCATCTCCAAGCGAGTGAGCCACCACCTCCCTGCACGCACAGCAAGCGCAAGTGTGGGCAGCGAATGGCAGTGCAGGCCAGATGGATGACCATGGCGGACCAGATCTGTCCCACAGGCCGTAGTTTGAGGATCCATGCTCTACAACTTGTACAACCATTTGCTCAATGGAAAAGGCAATGATAAATCTTCTTGCACAGCTATTTCTTCCACTTCGTTCTCTGTTGGTCAATTAAGTAAATGTTGTTTAATGAATTACTGGATTCCTTTTCACAGAATATGCAAGCAACATTCTAAAACTATCATTCTCCATCACTTCTTTTTTTCATTCCTGTGTCTACTTAATCAAATGTTGAACAATACTAAGTGTATTGTTACTTACAGCATCCACAAGGTTTACCACAGATTTCGCAAAGTTGTTTGTATAAGCGTGGGATGATCGATGCTTTTTGAACTGGAAGAAAAATGTTAGGTCATAATACAATCAAGTGATTTCTTATTAATTATCACCAGTAATGTTAAAGACCACTGAGTCACTCTGCAAATAATATTTTCTTTTTGAACTGCTCACATTTATGCAGCCTATAAGCATTGATTTCATGGTTAATCACACAAAGTGATGGGTAGGTAATTTAAAAGAACATGTGTATCTTTAAATATTAAAGAGTTTTACATCACAAGATTTATGTGAATTATTACCCCCTCCCAAAAGGAAGCTACCACTGAGCACTGCCAAAACATTACACCTCCAACACTTGGGAACACTGGTCTAAATGAGTAGCTTCCCTATCTTGAGAGAAGCACTATACTCCAGTGTTTTCTTTTCCAATTGCCTGTGGAAATGTAATGTTGGGTTGCCATCTTTCCCAGGTAACTTTCTTGTGTCTATTTAACAATGGACGGAAAGAAATTAACTTGGACACACCATGTGTATGTTTTATCAAATCTCCCACTGAGGATCCCTCAGCAGTACAGAGTGACTTGGTTTATGTGTACTTAAACCCTGTTTTGCTGAGCACATGCTGGAGTGAGTGTGCTGCTTCATTTTTGCTTTCTGTAAACAGCCTACAGGTTGTGAGCATAGTGTAGGAACCAAGCGTGCTGACTTATTCAGGGGTTGAATAACCCAGTAGCTAAGTCATGGGTTGTTGTAGGTTTGTTTAGCCCTTAGTAACTTGATTTTGTACTTCACACTCACAACCTATAAATGGGCTGATCATAGGGTGACATGAAATGGAAGTGAGGAGCACGCCAGAGGGAGCTCAATCACTCCCAGTCATGCACAGCAAATTCTGCGTTAATTAACCAATGATTTGATGTTATGCACAAAGTGGCCCAGTTTCTATTAGTAAATGCTACACAATTATCAAGTTGTATCAGCAAATGACATGCAAATTTATTGACAGTTTATAAAAAAGAAAAGGTTGAATTACTAGAGTTTCTCTAAATTTTGGTAATTACATAACTCAAAACTATCAACTTACCATTTTATGGTCATTAACGATCATGAGCTCCAAGTACTTCGTTTCTTCAAATATGCCACGTAGTGTCTATAAGATTTTAAAGGTACAGTTGGAGTTTTTGCAATGAATTTGGAGTTGTTCTATCATTTCTCACGGCATACTGTACAATGTACTTGAATCTATTCTCATTTAAACTGGTTAAAGGCTTAACAGTGATTAGATTACAGCAAATGTGCTATATCATTAATTAATTTCACTGACTATGTTTTTGTCTGCTATTATCTATTATCATTTTCTAGATTATATTTATGTCAACTGATAAGATTCACACTGAAAATACAAGAGGGGACATGGTTTAGTAGGAGAATTCATTTTTTATTGGGCACTCCCAAACTTAACCTCTGCCATTTCCAGATAGAAAGATCTTGGATAGCAGTGGTGGGAGAGAGCTCTGTGTGAGAAAATAGACAAGTAGTACTGCTGACTGGGCTAAACTAGTGTTGGTTTGCAGTATAAGATGCAGCTTTTCCCATAATTTTCAGGGATGGGGATGGATGGAAACTGTACCTAAACTTTAATGGGGTGGGGGGGGGGAATGTGAGCACACACATGCATGCAGAGGGGAAACCATAACATCACAGCATTTTGAAATACTAGCTAAAAGTTCTCTCTCTCTGTCTCTCTCTCTCTCTCCTTTTAAAAATTGTTCTGGTGACAGCTTAGCTCTTCAAAGAGCCCTGCTGAATTTCTGGCATAGAATGTCTGTGGGAAAGGTGAATGCGGCAGAGATGCTCTGAACAGCTAAAAAAGGAAGAGAAAAAACAAATCCTTCACGAAGCAACCCTATGTTCCTCGGAAGGGCTTCCCATGTACCAAAGATTGTTGTAAGCCATTCAGAGCTCTTTGGCTAGTGGATAACACAGAAATAAAGTAACATACAGTAAAATACAATAAAATTAAAATAGGTTGGTGCATATTTTCCCACCCGTAACTTGAGAATGATGGGAATCCATGTGGGGATACTGCCCTATCCAGTGGCCACAGAAAGGTCTGAGGCAACTCCTCTTCCAGTGTCACTTTTGTACCTCAGAAAACAGTCAGAGAGGGAGAAAAGGGGAGAGGGTGTGGATGAGTGGGTAGAGACAGGAGCCGGACACTCCTTCTTGCCTGCAGCAAAGTAAATAAGCTAGACAGGCCAAGAGACCAGTACAGCTAAAAATTCTTTTTTTCAGGTGGAAAAGAGGTGCTTTTATTTTGTTGTTCCACCTACCAAACCTAAACTGCTTTCAACTGGTGGAAGGCTATGAGATCACACTCTTAAGTTGCTTTGTCTAAAAGTGTACCCTATTTCAAAGTCATGCAACTTTTACTTGCCCTTTAAAAGTCACTAGTAAATTTCCCTCAATTTCATCTAGCAATTCTATAGCAATGAAAGGTTCTGCCTGTGCAGAACCTGACAAGCCTTTGCACACATAATAATTGCACCAGGGGTGATGTTCGTCCATCGTTTTCGATGAGGACCTTAACATCTAACGGGTTGTGAGTTGTCCACGGTGTGTCCGCAGGTGGCTGATAAGGCCAATACAGGCACGGAGTGTTCTGCCACATGTCAGGCAGACATGTGTGGGCACCACTGTTGCAACATTTGCAACTCTGACTTTACGGAGTGCTCGCTTCTCTTGTGCTATGGTTGTCCTTCTGGCTTCAGAAGTTTGGCAGCCTTGGTGGATCAGCGTGCGCCATGTCAATTGGTCTTGTGCCAGGGTCTCCCAGGAGGTGGTGTCAATAACCAGGGACTTGAGAGAGGCTTTCAGCATGTCTTTGTATCGCTTCTTTTGTCCCCCGTGCGATCGCTTTCCTTGAGACAGCTCACCATAGAAGAGCTGTTTGGGGATGCGGTGGTCTGACATCCTTGCAACATGGCCTGCCCAGCGTGTCTGGGCTTTCATCAGCAGGGTGTGAACTGATGGCAGGCCTGCTCTGGAGAGGACCTCTGTGTCTAGCACCTTGTCCTGCCACCAGATCCTCAAAAGTCTGCGGAGGCAAGTCATGTGGAAGTGGTTCAGTTGCCTAGCGTGCCTCCTGTATACTGTCCAAGTCTCACTGGCATACATCAGGGTAGTTAGCACTACTGCTCGGTAGACTTTAAGCTTTGTAGCAAGGCTTATTCCATGGCGGTCCCACACTTTGGTCTGCAGTCTGCAAATGCAGAGCTTGCCTTGGCAATTCTGCAGTTGACCTCGATGTCAACTGTCACTGCACGGGAAAGGGTGCTGCCAAGGTATGTAAACTGGTCCACTGCTTGCAGCTTCTGTCTCTTCACTGTGATGGTGGGCTCTTGGTATTGGGCTTTCGGAGCTGGCTGATGCATCACTTTGGTTTTCTCTGTGTTAATGAGGAGGCCGAAGTTGTCACATGCTACTGCAAATTTGTCCATGCTGGCTTGCATTTCCTGCTCTGATCCAGCATTCAGGGCACAGTCATCAGCAAAAAGGAGGTCTCGTAGCACAGTCTCCTTTATCTTCGTGACAGCCTAGAGTCTTCGCAGGTTGAACAGTTTCCCATCTGTCCTGTATTTCAGGCTGACTCCCAATGAGTTGTTCTGAAAGGTGTCTGTCAGCATGGCTGAAAACATTATGCTGAACAGGGTCGGTGCCAGCACGCACCCTTGCTTGATGCCATTTGTGACAGGAAAGGCCTCTGAAGCTTCTCCATCGTCCAAAACACGAGCTGTTATGCCATCGTGGAACTGACGTACCATCAGGATGAATCTGTCAGGGTACCCAAACTTCAACATGATGCGCCACAGACCTTCACAACTCACAGCGTCAAAAGCCTTGGTGAGGTCCACAAAGTTGGTGTACAGTTCACGATTCTGTTCTTGACACTTCTCTTGGAGCTGTTGGGCTGTGAAGATCATGACCACAGTGCCACGCTCTTTGCAGAAGCCACACTGTGTCTCAGGTAGTAGAACCTGTTCCAGGTGGTCAATCAGGCAATTCAGCAACACACATGCAAGGATCTTGCCTGCGATGGAGAGCAGTGATATTCCTCGATGATTATCACAGACTTGTCGATTTCCTCTTGTAGAGGTGTACAATGGATGCGTCTTTCAGTTCCTGAGGAATGGATCCTTGATTCCAGAAGGACTGGAACAGCTGAGTGAATTTGTCGACAAGCACTCCACCACCTTCCTTATAGACTTCCGCTGGGATCGCATCAGATCCTGGGGCCTTGTCACTGGACAGCTGGCTGATGGCCTGTAGGGTTTCAGGCTTTGATGGTGAGGCATCCAGGCTGTGGTTGATATCTGTCTGGGGCATTCTGTCAATCGCCTCATTATTGATGGAGGATGGGCAGTTCAGTACGGATTGGAAGTGCTCAGCCCAATGCAGTAGAATCAGTCTTCTCAGTAATGAGAGTTGCACCATCTGAGTCCAGTAGAGGGGAGCTCCCTGAAGGATGAGGTCCGTACAAGGATCTGAGGGCTTCGTAGAACCATGTGGCATCATTTCTATCAGTAAACCTCAGGATTTCATCTGCTTTGGCACTCAACCAGGAGTCCTGCATCTTGCAAAGCTTGCTCTGTACAGTCCTGCAAGCATTGTTGAAGGCGTTTTTCTTAGTTATTGACAACAGGTCGTTCTGATGAGCATGGTGAAGGCAGTGCTTTTTGGCAAGTAAGGCCTTGATCTCTTCATCGTTTTCATCAAACCAGTCCTGCTGTTTCCTGTGTGAGGGTCCAAGAAGCTTTAGTGCAGAAGAGTGCACAATATCCCAGAAGCGTACCCAGTCCTTCTCAGCATTTTCCTCTAATTGCAGCTCTGAGAGTTGGTTGTCAACATCTTCTGCTAGTGAAGCTGCTATGTTGGGGTTCCTCAGTTTACTGACATTGATCTTTTTCATCACAGCTTTGGCTGTGGACATCTCTTTGGCTTGATGTGAAGGCTTAATTTGGAGATGATGAGTCTGGTCAGTCCAACAGTCAGCACTCGACATGGCCTTGGTCACCCTTACATCCTGTCTTTCCTCCACATGATGACATAATAAATGAGATGCCAGTGCTTGGAGCGTGGGTGCATCCAGGACGACTTTTTGCAAGTGGGCAGGCAGAAGATGGTATTAGTGATGATCAGATCATGAGCCGCAAATGTCTTCAGTAGTAGTAGGCCATTGCTGTTACATTTGCCGATTCCATTTTTTCCAATGACACCATCCCAGGCAGAGTGATCGGATCATACTCTTGCGTTGAAATCGCCAAGTAGAATCAGCCTGTCGGTGCGCTTCACGGATGAGAGTAGGGCATCGAGATCTTCATAAAACTTGTCCTTTACTTCTTCCAGATTCGTCATTGTGGGTGCGTAGGCATTGATCAGTGTGGCTTGCTTTCCTCTCGGTAGTGGGAGATGCATTGTCATGAGTCGGTCATTCACACCCTTGGGAAGACTGGCAAGTATGGGGATAAGATGATTCTTAACCACAAAGCCAACTCCAGATTCACGACGTTCGTCTCTGCTATGTCCACACCAGAAGAATGTGTAACCACCTCCTGTTTCTGTGAGCTGACCTTCGTTGTCTAGGCGAGTTTCACACAAGGCCGCTATATCGATGTTAAATCTTGTGAGCTCTCTGGTGACCAGGGCTGCTGTTCTTTCTGGTCGATCTGCTGAGGGGTTGTCTTGAAGCGTGCGTACATTCCACGTGCCAATAGTCAGTGGTGTTACCTTGCGTTTGCGTTTTGTTTGCATTTTTGTTGTTTGACCACATAAGATGGGATCACCTCCAGCCACGGTAAGCTGGTCAGGGTTCTCTGAAGCAACAATGTTTAGGGCACCTTTTCTAGCCCCTTCCTCTTGCTACAAAGGTGAGCAGTGCAGTCCTAAAGAGGGCTGCGAAGTCACTCAGGTAGACGCTGAATCCAGCTGTTGCTTCAGTCAGCAAGAAGATGACCATAGACCTGAGCCGCCTGTGTGCAGGTCCGCGGCTACAGCTCCCAGTGTATCCACACCTGCTGCTTCGTCGCTTGCCCATTGCCACAGGACTTTGAGGTTTACTAGACTTGTGCATGGATTGGATTAAAGTGAGGGAGAGGTGTGCATAGTCAGCCTCACTCTCTCTTTCCAGAATCCATCTTGCTCCAGTGGCAGGACAAGAGTCAAGACGGTTGGAGATGGGCTGGGCACAGTGGTTGACCACTGTGTCTTGCCGTGCTCTTGGCATACCACAATGCTTGCAGAAACCGCCTTCATGATCGTTGGTCCTATTCTAGTAGGTCTCATCCGCTCAATCCGCCAGAGTCTGTCTTCACATGCTCGGGACAGACAAATCCCTATCCCTCTACCTGGTTTGGTCAGCCTGTTGAAGCTGTTGCCCGGGGTGTGGCCGCTGTGCATGCTACAGCTACTGGGAGTCACAGGTGAGAGCTGGGTGACAAGTGGGGACCAAAGGTGGACGAGCTGCCCTAAGAGGACACGACGTGCCCCAACACCAGAGGTGCTACCCCTCCCTGATCACCCCATACACCAGGGGTGGGGGATGGTTGGAGGGCTAATAAATGTGTGAATCTTATTCTGCCAGTACTTAATAAACACAGTACACTTCTGAACAAATGTATCATCTCAAGAAATGATATGTAGGTCCATGATGTAGCTGAGCGTGTCTGGGGTCTGAATGGGAGAGTGCCTAGGAACTCCATGCATAAGGGATGGCATATAGAAGTTTTAAATAAATAAACTACTGATGAAAAACCAAACAAATGAACAAACAAACAAACAGCCATTCCTTTTTATTACCAAGAAATACAATTACCTGTATATATTTTGCATTCAGGGGATTAAAGGCATAATCCTACTGACTGGACCCTTGATGCTTGTGAACCTCTAAACTCAGAAGCTTAACAGCATTCACTGCAAAGTGGGAAGACTGGCAGAGGCAATCTCCCTGCTTTTCCACTGTCTCTTTTAGCTAGGTAGCAGATTTTGATTCTGGTTATTTTCTGAGGTCTTAGAAGGGGAGGGGTGGAGGCTGGGGCACTGTCAGGTGACCTGGTGGCCCCAGTCTCCTTTCCTTTCCCTAAAGTGACCCCTAGCCCCTCTCTGAGTTGCTTTCTGATCCTGGAGTGTTTTTTTCTGTGCTGACTGCAGGGAGGAGGGAGTAGGAACAGAGCATGGCTTCCCTACCCTGAGGTTGCAACTCTGTCTCCAACCTCATACCTAGGATTCTGAATTCTTCTTTTCCTCCCACTCCCACTATTTTCTAGGAGCCAGAAGTTCACTCTGTAAAATAACTTTATTTTAAATTAGTACGAAGAAAAAATATTCCCAAACATATTACTAGACATAAAATAACTAAATATCCTAATAGTTAACTATAAAAGGATGTATTGTACCCTACAATAAAATCCAACATGCTTGAACGTAAATTAGAAGCCATGTGTTTTTGTTCCTGTTATAGTGATCGTTTAACATTTACATGAAATGCTGATCAGTTAATTTTAATATATTGCTCTGATTTTGCCTACAGATATCTGTAGGTATGGCTATCACGATGTGTTGCCTTGAGGTAGTTTTCTGGACTTGTTAATATCCTGGCATATATTTCTGTGGAAACTAATTGAAAAGGAAGCAAAAAGCAAAAGTAGATCTTTCTTACTCTCAGGTAATGATGAGGTAATGTATTTTTCAAAAATTCAGATTTTTATTAAATTTTCTTTTAAAAGGATAGAGTATGTATGTAGGGCAAAAAACAAAAGGGCATACTTCAATTTGAATCACAGGGGAGGGAATAGAGGGCTGAGTTTTGGACTTTGCTAGCTGACAACATTTGGAGTGCTATTTCCCTGGAGATCTGATGTAGCTCTCTATCCTCTGGAACATTTGAGGACAGATAGAAAGATTTTTAAAAAATAAATCAAGTATTAAAAATGCTAATAAACCATCAGTGATCTCCTTTCAAAAGGAACCAGAACTAGCTAGGTAGTATACTTCTGGAACTCTTCAGTAACCATGGAACTTCTCATTTCTCAGAAACATAACAGTAAGTTATGTTTGGATTTGAAAGAATTAAAATGGCTAGTGGGGAATGATCATTTTCTTTCAGGGACCACATACAACTAGTTCTGAGTTTTATTCAGTTTATATAGGTTTAACTATACAGGTAGTTCCTGGATTATGAACATCTAGGTTACAAATGACCCATACTTACAAACACAGAGACTGCCAGAAACCTCTATATGAATCTTCAGAGAAATGCCATTAACATCACTAGGAAACTATGCAACACATTTGGCAATGCATCATCAGTTGGTGTATAGTTTCGTAGAGATATTCAAGGCTTTTATCTAGAGATAGCCACAGTTATCTCTAGGGTACTAAATTTTTTTCTAGAGATAGTGACAGTTATCTCTAGGGAACATCAGTGTGATGAAAGGATGCATAGCTTTTCATCAGACTGAAGTAGGGGTGCCAAATTTTGGGGTGCAGGATCCTAACACAGAGAGGTTCACAAAGGTTTACTGTGCATTTACTGAGGCCTCAGCTTCTACTAGGCCATTTATGATGAGAAAATTAAAATAGCTCTACAAAGAACTTCAAGAAAGTGACTCCAGCAGCACAATCAAACTCTGACTCATGAGGTCCCTCTCCATCATCATCAGTTAATGTTAGGCTTAATGTTACCTCAAGAATGTTCTAAACTGTTTTAAGAACTAGTTCTTTATTTGTTGTTTTTTACAGTACTATATACCTACACACAAGCATGCAGATTATTTCTCTCTTCAGTACCAGTAGTTACTTTATTATTACTGTATTGTTGCCATTATTACAATGTTGTATTGTGTTTAATATGTTTTAGTGAATACAGAAGTGTTTCTTAAGTGTTTTATATACATAGAAAGGAAAAATATATACAAAGACAAACATTACACATGTGATCCAACTTACATACAAATTTGACTCAAGGACATTCTAAGGAATCGAACTCATTCTTAACTTGGGGACTACCCAACCTGTACGCATATCAGGCATTTTCCAGAATGCAAAAGGGTCTAACTCTCCTGTCAAATTAAAATGTAAATCATGTATAAGAATGCCACTTGTTGATTTAGCTTAAGTAATTCAATACCAAACTGAATTCATCACAAACTCTGAACAAACTATGACTTACAGATGACTGCTTACAGAATGTCAGCAACGAAACTATAACATTGTTTAATCTGTACAATGGATTTGGTGATTAAACATGTCATTATCAACTGTAAGCAATTTAATAATGGTATAACAATCACACAATACTATATATTATTTATATAATATACATTAGAGTATATATTTAATAATAATGTAATTTTATAATTCTATTTTATATTTGGTATATGCAGCTTGCTTTCTTATTTTTCTTTTAATGGTCTTTCCTTAATTCAGAATTCTATTTAAACCATTAATATTAAAAGTAAAATCATCCTATTGTAAATTCAGTGTCCTCACCTTTATTAGTACTGAAATTTTATCTATTGAGAAAGCAGTCCTATGGCTCCTAGACAGTACAATCTGAATTCCCAGATCCCAGACTGGAAACAGCTCTGGCCTTGGAGCAGGGACTACACCCAGAAAGAACCAAATCAGTTGTCCCTCTGAGATTGGAAAATTTGGATATGGGCTAAAGGTAGGAGGGAGGGGAAAAGATTGGGGCTACCAGGATATGAAGAAAATGTCTGCCTAACTAAAATGCAGAGCAGAAAAGTGCAAGGGATCACTTTGTCCACTTCTCCTGCTCTGCCCTAGCCGTTCATAAACCTCCAGGTATGGGGACACCAAGCATCAAGGGTTCAACTTACAGGACTACACCCTGTGCATTTATACCTGAGTCTGTACCACCATTTTAACTGCAACTACACATCCACTGCAAAATAAATTTGACTTTCTACTTGAACTCAGCAAAATCCCCAGCTCTGGTAACAGTATGACAATGGTAATCACAATACAAGTATGTCCAGCATAGAGGCTGAATGTATTTAAAAAAACATGTTTAGCACAGTTTCCCCAACTACTCTTAAAACAAATTTATCTTGGGATTTGGTGTATTATCACTGGTGTCATAACACTCACCGCCCTTCTTCTTCTTCGTAGCCACTGTATCTCTGACAGGAAGGGCCATTCAGAAGTAGAATCAGTCTCTAAAGATCAAAAATAAAAAGAAGTTT
Source organism: Varanus komodoensis (assembly GCF_004798865.1). Classification (NCBI taxonomy): domain Eukaryota; kingdom Metazoa; phylum Chordata; class Lepidosauria; order Squamata; family Varanidae; genus Varanus; species Varanus komodoensis. The sequence goes on from NW_025335627.1 coordinate 17,953,054, forward strand.
CACTTTCCTGAGATTGTACCTTCAATTTTATCAGAATAAATTCATCAACAAATAGCTTTTGTGCACAATAGATAAGTCCTTTATCCTTTTTGTTTGCTTGCTTGCACTGGTGCTCTTCCACCCATTTCTATTCTATTAAGGATATTTTTCAAAGTCAAGATGTTCAAATCAGCTATGGAATAGAAGCACAACTGTCCAACATAGCCATAATTCAAGTCTACTCTGTAACAACAGATGCTTAAGAAGAAAACATTGAAAACTTCTATACAGGCATCTGAAAGGAAACAGAAAACACACCAAAACAAGAAACGCTGATAATTCTAAGTGACTGGAATGCAAAAGTGGGAAACAAAACAGAATCAAACACTGTGGGAGAAATTGACCCTGAGGGTCAGAAGCAAAGCAGGAGAAAGACTCATAGATTTATGTGAAGGCAACAATCTGTTGCTAATACATACCTCAGACAAGCAGTCAGGTGACTATGTATATGAACATGACCAGATGGCCAATATAGAAATCAATGTAATTGGAAACAGAAGGTACAGAAGCTATATTCTTGGTGTCAAAATAAGACCAAGAACAGATTGTGATGGTGTCCATGAAAAAGCTATTTTATTTTGATACGCATTCATGGTTATTGGTAAAAGAAATTAATCAACTTGGGATGCCCCAAAAATAATTTTATCTTTAGCAAATCTATCAAGATGTCGCTAAGAATGGTATTGTTTAACATGTTATTTTATGAATCATATTCATAATGTATGTATTGAATTCTGTTGGAAATTGAGCAGGTATGTGTTAGATAATGATGTAATAGTCCAATATAAATTTCCATATTGCAACATAAAATTCAATTCAAACTATTTTTAAATTTACAAAGTTGTTATATAGTCTTATTAATAATAAATATATTACTAAAATAAGATGAGTGAAAGGAAAGTCCGATGCTGTAAAGATCTATACTCCATAGGACATGGAATGTAAGATCCATGAATCAAGGCAAGCTGGATGTGGTCAAACAAGAGATAACAAAGACTGAATATCAACATCTTAGGAATCAGTGAACTAAAATGGACAGGAATGGGTGAATTTAATTCAGATGACCATCAGGTATACTACTGCGGGCAAGAATCCCTCAGAAGAAATGGAATAGCCTTCATAGTCAACAAAAGAGTAGGAAAAGCAGTACTGGGATACAACCTCCAAAATGACAGAATGATCTCAGTTCGAATCCAAGGCAAACCATTCAACATCACAGTAGTCCAAGTCTATGCCCCAACCACTGGTGCTGAAGAGGCTGAACCTGACCAGTTCTAAGAAGACCTACAACACCTTCTAGAATTAACACCCCAAAATAATGTCCTTATCATCATGGGGGCTTGGAATGCTAAAGTAGGAAGCCAAAAGATAACCGGAGTAACAGGCAAGTTTGGCCTTGGAGTACAAAATGAAGCAGGGCACAGGCTGGTAGAATTTTGTCAAGAGAATACGATGGTCATAGCAAACACTCTTTTCCAACAACCCAAGAGACGACTCTACACATGGACATCACCAGACGGTCAACACAGAAATCAGATTGGCTGCAGAGCACATAGTCAATCTGATTTCTG
>NW_025335627.1:17954763-17959189 GCF_004798865.1 Varanus komodoensis
TTTCCAACAACCCAAGAGACGACTCTACACATGGACATCACCAGACGGTCAACACAGAAATCAGATTGACTATGTGCTCTGCAGCCAAAGATGGAGAAGCTCTATACAGTCAGTAAAAACAAGACCAGGAGCTGACGGTGGCTCAGATCATGAGCTGCTTCTTGCAAAATTTAGGCTTAAATTGAAGAAAGTAGGGAAGAGCACTAGGCCACTCAGGTATGACCTAAATCATACCCCTGATGAATATACAGTAGAGGTGACAAATAGATTTATGGAATTATATCTTGATAGACAGAGTGCCTGAAGAACTATGGACGGAGGTTCGCAACATTGTACAAGAAGTAGCAACTAAAACCATCCCAAAGAAAAAGAAATGCAAGAAAGCAAAATGGCTGTCTGAGGAAGCTTTACAAATTGCTGAGGAAAGAAGGGAAGTGAAAGGCAAGGGAGAAAAGGAAAGATACACCCAATTGAATGCAGAATTCCAGAGAATAGCTAGAAGAGATAAGAAGGCCTTCTTAAATGAACAGTGCAAAGAAATAGAAGAAAACAATAGAAAGGGAAGACCAGAGATCTCTTCAAGAAAATTGGAGACATGAAGGGAACGTTTCATGCAAAGATGGGCATGATAAAGGACCAAAATGGTAGGGACCTAACAGAGGCAGAAGAGATTAAGAAGAGGTGGCAAGATTACACAGAAGAACTATACAAGAAAGAGCTTAACGTCCCTGATAACCACAATGGGGTGGTCACTGACCTCTAGTCAGACATCCCAGAATGTGAAGTCAAATGGGCCTTAGGAAGTCTGAGCAACAACAAGCTAGTGGAGGTGACAGTATTCCAGTTGAGCTATTCAAAATCCTAAAAGATGATGCAGTAAAAGTGCTACACTCAATATGCCAGCAAATTTGGAAAACTCAACAGTGTCCACAGGATTGGAAAAGGTCAGTTTACATTCCAGTTCCAAAGAAGGGCAATGCCAAAGAACGTTCAAACTACTGCACCATTGCACTCATCTCACATGCTATGTAGCAAAGTTATACTCAAAATCCTACAAGCTAGGCTCCAGCAGTATGTTGACCAAGAACTACCAGAAGTACAGGCAGGATTTCTAAGAGGGAGAGGAACTAGAGGTCAAATTGCCAACATACGCTGGATCATGGAGAAAGCTAGGGAGTTCCAGAAAAACATCTACTTCTGCTTCATTGACTATGCTAAAGCCTTTGACTGTGTGGATCACAACAAATTGTGGCAAGTTCTTAAAGAGATGGGAGTACCAGACCATCTTATTTGTGTCTTGAGAAACCTATATGAGGGTCAAGAAGCAACAGTGAGAACTGGGCACGGAACCACTGATTGGTTCAAAATTGAGAAAGGAGTTCGGCAAGGCTGCATACTGTCGCCCTGTTTATTTAACTTAAATAAACTTATAAGTTTATTTAACTTATATGCAGAGCACATCATGAGAAAGGCGGGCCTAGATGAATTACCAGTTGGATTTAAGATTGCTGGGAGAAATATCAACAACCTCAGATATGCAGATGATACCACTCTCATGGCAGAAAGTGAAGAGGAACTAAAGAGCCTCTTGATGCGGGCGAAGGAGGAGAGCACAAAAGTTGGCTTGAAACTCAACTTTAAGAAAACTAAGATCACGGCACCCGGTCCTATCACTTCCTGGCAAATAGATGGGGAAGAAATGGTGGTAGTGACAGATTTTATTTTCCTGGGCTCCAAGATCACCACAGATGGGGACTGCAGCCAAGAAATTAAAAGATGCTTGCTCCTGGGGAGGAAAGCTATGGCAAATCTAGATAGCATACTAAAAAGCAGAGACATCACCCTGAAGAACTGAGGCCTTTGAATTGTAGTGCTGGCAGAGACTCCTGCAAGTCCCTTGAGGAGATCAATCCTGACTGCTCTTCTGGCCTTCTAGATCCTGAAGATGAAACTCAAATACTTTGGCCACCTAATGAGAAGGAAGGACTCCCTGGAGAAGAGTCTAATGCTGGGAACAATAGATGGCAAAAGAAGAAGGGGACGGCAGAGAATAAGGTGGCTAGATGGAGTCACTGAAGCAGTTGGTATGAGCTTGAGTGGACTCCGGGGGATGGTGGAGGACAGGAAGGCCTGGAGGAATGTTGTCCCTCGGGTCCCGATGGGTCGGACACAACTTCACGACTAACAACAACAACAAAATAAGATACAATGTCATACCGAGATCTTCCAGTTTTTTGGATGTATTTGTTCGTAATGTTCTCTGGATGACATGTGGCCTACCTGTACTGCTCTGTAACAAAAAAGAGGAACAGCTTTTATCACATAGGTAGTATAAATTTAAGTAAAAGATATTCTAATATATGGAGCATTTTTCACAAAATATACACATGAAGTTCTACCATGAAAAATATCTAGGTTTAAATAGCATGACAGATTATTCCAAATGTGAAAGATCCTACTTGTATATTATATAAACTTCACGTATATAGAGGAACATACAATCAATTTTAATGCAACAATGGACCTGCAATAAAATGTTGCTGCGTGGAGTGTTCTTGTGCAGGTGCCAACTTGCCATGCCCTCTTCAAGGTTAAGTAATTCCATTACCCCTACCCACTCTGGTTCTGCATCTCCCCAACAGTGAGCCAATATTCAGTGGTCACTGACCATGCTCAGCCCTCATTGCAGGACTTCTTCTCTAAAGGTTTGCTTGTTTGCTTTAGTTCTGCAAAAACCTCGGTTCTCCCAGTCTTCTGATACCCCCTTCCCTGGTACATAGGCGGTACTGTTTTCCACTAGAGAAAGAAAAGCAGCTGATGACCACTTTGGAACCTGCCTCAGCTAGATTGTACCTCCGTCCATAGGACCTTTTATTATGAACTAACAAGTGGGAAGAATTCTTAGCAGTTTTGTTTTGATATTATTTATTATTTTATTACAGCATATTTAGTTTATTTGTAAGCCACCCTGAAAGGATTTTTATTCTGAAAGGCACGATAGAAATATAATATATAAAATATAAACTTACTGAACTGTGTTCAAATATCCTTCCATACTTTACACAGGAAAGTTTTTAGTTAACAAAGCAGTTTTCCTTTTTCTTTTGTTGTTCATAAAGAAAATATGGCAGCCAGTTTCAGGAAATCCTGTACCTCTAGAGCTATTACTAGGGCTTTAAGCAGATGACCAGAGATACAGGAACCAGACACATGACTGTGGCTTTTCTAGGATCTTGAGGACATACAACAATAAACTGTATAAGCACACAGAGCCATCTTCACTCTATCCTTCTAATTACTGGACCGAGTTTGGTGGGGAGATGGCTGTGTGCACCCACTTAGTCTTAGCTCCTTCCCTCTTCTCTTTGTGAGTTCATCCCACTTTTTTTTTTCAACAGGACAGGCCAGCCATGACAGATGTCCACCTAAATTCTGATTTTTCCTGCAAAGGAATAGTTCTGCTCCTTTACATGTGATTCAGAAGTCTATCTTCTGGGTCAGGATTTCCCAAACATGGATGTCTGATATCTTCAAGGAGAGAAAACTGTGATTTCATCTACATATATGATGCTTGCCATACGCAGTTAACAAAGATCAGAGAAACAATGGTAAGATTGGGAAAGCTGGATTTCAGCTTAAAACAGAGAAGGAAAAACACAGAGAAATGGAAAATAGTAAGGTCAGGAAAGGCTGAGGTCCTGTGTCGGTGGGGCTCCTTATCTATTTCAGCTTTTATTCTGAGCTTAATAGGAACTATTCATTGTACTGCATGCCATCCCCAAAATAGGTTCATTACAATGGTGCACTATTGCTAGTTCCTATAAAGGTAATAAATAGATAACAAGCTCCACTGACATAGAACCAGCCTCCCCTGAGTAAAGTGCTTTGTTAAATTTGAACTGAAGAAAAAGGGTATGTATGTGAACAAAGGTCAGTAAAGGTATAAAATGAACAAGTTAGAGAATCTGGGCTTTAAAACACCATTCTCCAACTTGGTGCCGTCCCAATGTTTTGGACTATACTACCCATCTTTTCCATCCAGCATGACCAAGAGAAGATACCAGTTTGTGAAAGACTGTTTCCAAGAATTTTTCATGTGCTATACTGTTTATTATTTAGTTCACCTTTACTCTTTCAATCTTGCAGTTGACTTTGTCTCAAAGAATCTATCTTCAATCTTGTATTGAATATTTTCATTTTAGGCAGTGGGCAATAAGAGCAGTCTACCAATACTAGTAGTATGATGTGGCTGGCAGCAATTTTGGGAAGCCATTGAAGGGCAGCAATTCACCAATTTGTTGTTGTTATTGGTTATATTGTGCTTATATTTCCTCCTGCTCTATTTATATCATTGTATTTATATTGTATTTTAATCCTATTATGTTTTATGGTTTTGGTTGTTATTGTTGTTTATTTGCATTTGTAT
>NW_025335627.1:17959289-18060137 GCF_004798865.1 Varanus komodoensis
ATACAAATGCAATAAGTACATAAATACCTTCTAAGAACTCTATAAAACTTAAGAACTCAAGAATCTTTTACATTAGTTACAGCCAGTAGTTTTCCTCTCATACATTCAGTTATTTTTCTGTCAAACAGCACCATTTCTAGAAATGCAGGTGAAGAACACCCCCCTCACTCACTCACACACACACACAGTGTTAGGAAAATGGTATAACAGAAGTACAGGACAAATCAACCAGTAAATGTCCTCATAAAGCAGGTTTGAGGCACACTTTAGACCCCCTACTGATCCCCCACATTCCAAACAACACAGAGTGTTTCTTTCATCCTTGATGCTTCCTTTAACTGCTTTTTATTCCTCTACCACAATCCTATTTTCTTTGTTAGCCTTTAGCCTTGCCAAGCCTTCTTCCTCATGCATATGTTGTTGCTAAGCTCTTTGTTCTGCTGGCTTTCTATGTGCCCCTTGGTTTCTCCAGAGCTCTCACTTAGCTGCCTTCCATCATTTTTCCGATGCAGTGTTTATATCACATTTCCATTCTACATTCAATTGCATGTGTTATCACAAAACTGGTCAGCCATCTTCTTCATTAAACAACATTTAGATTTTATTGCACAGGATTGTATTATCTAAAGAAAATGAGCATTATTCTAAGCTGAACTATTCTTAGCTAAATTATTTATGGCACATATGCAAGAAGCATTATTTTATACTATATTGAAAGCAGTGTGAAATCATTGTTCTGATTTCCCAGACCTTCTCAGAAACTAGGGTGCCTAAGGCTTTCCTCAGAGACAACTACCATATTTTTCTGACTTTAAGACACCCCCATGTTTAGGACGCCCCACACTTTTCATACTGATCTCTGAGCGAGCGAGCAGCTAGCTGCTGTGTGTGCATGTGCCACCTCCCCCCCCGAGCCCACCCGCCTCCCCCCCCAAACGCACCCATGTTTCTCCCCCGAGTATAAGACACCCCTCCATTTTTAGGTAAATATTTTTAAGAAAAAGTATCATCTTATACACAGAAAAATATGGTGTTTAACAGAAATCTTTACCTGCTTCACACCAAGAAAAGTGAAGGCCATGCTACTTGTGCTTAAGAGAACCCACAATTGTTAAGTTTAACTCAGTTATACAATACAAATATGCTAATATACAAATAAAATAGTCAGGTAAACTAGGTTATGGTCTGTACATCATAATTAGGGCTGGAGAGCTACCAAAATTTCACTCATTTCAATAGGCTTACAAAGTATAATAACCACAGAAAGTGTATCTTTGGCTTTGAGATCCACGATCCAACTTGAGAAGACTCGAAACTAGCCTTGTTGAATCTCATGTCAGCACTATGACTGACTTAGAATCCCAGCATGAATTTACTTAACATTCAAGTTCACAACATGTGGGCTGTGTATCAGTAACAGGCTTTTTCGTTCTTTTTTAGAAAACAAATGTATTATTCAAAAGACATGGTATAAAAATTTCCAGCAGAAAAATACTCAAAATAGTAAATATTTTTACTAAATAAATACATAAGATGCATCAATCTGTTTAATATACTTCTGGCCTACATAGTTATTATCCTCTATATAGATACATCAGCAATACACCAAAACAAGATCTGCAAAGGTCGGTATTAACTTACTTTACTGTGAATCAACTCCAAAGGCTCTATCAAGTATATGTACGTACTATCTTCAAACATACCACTAAAATATAAAGAAGACATAAGAGCTCTAAAATTTCAAAGAAATGGGTCAATGAGATTACACAGTGTATACCTTTGTAGGAATACCAATAAATGTTCAGACTGAAATATCCGAGTGCTCTGCACCTGCACACAGCCTCTCTTCAGGAAGTTTGCATAGCTGAGAAGTGGGAATTCTTCCCCCATTGTTGGTACTGGCATATTACAATGTTTCTTGCCCATTCCCTCAAGTCACTCAAGACCAGCATTGTGGCCTCAGGTAAGATGGAGGACTGAACCAGCCAACCCTATCATGAGTCAAAGACAACTAACACCATATTGTATGGTGGCAATGTTCAAATGACACCAAAGAGGGGATGGATTGTGTGTATGCACAGAGGATCACTCAAAGAACAACTGCTACAGAGAAGCAACGTGATTTTCTTCTTTGTGGTCGCTGTGCATGACACATACGGGGCAATCAACAAGCTTACCTTCCAGAGGCAAGTCAGTAGAATTACCAAAGTATCAAAGAAAGAATCTCTCTTCCAAAGAAAAAATCTGCTCTAGCACACAGACTGAACCAGCAGCGTTTCATAAATATAAACAGGATAGACCATAAGTCTGGTAGAAGAATTTCCACGTGGAGAGCAGAAGAAGCTGCTATTACTGGAGTGAGTGTTTAACATTCCCAAAAGCTACAAGCCAGCTAGCTGACATGTCAAGGGGATTGCTTGTCCACCATTCTGAAAGTGTCTGCTAAAGAAAAACTTTAAATAAATAATTAATAAATGCTACCCAGGCTAACAATGTCTGGTAAAATACAGAAAAGCTCTTTCTTTTTGCCACTGTAGCAAATAAACAAAATCTGAGAGTGGCAGAATGATTCAGTCCTGGATTGACAGAATGCTAGTGCTTGGTGGATATCCAATTTGTGTACAGCAGCTGTCCAACTGAGTAAGAAGCAAAAACAGACTTGCAATATAATAGGTTGCTTAACATGAAATTCTGAAACTACTTTAGGAAGAAATGAGGAGCCTAGTTTTAACACTACCTTTGCTCTATGAAAAGCTATGGAGAGAGAGTCTACTCTGAGGGTGCAGCTCTTGCTGGAATGGTGGACGTATTTAATTGCCTCTAGAAAGGCTACCTTCCAGGATAGGAGGTCCATGTTGTTTGTCACCATGGGTGCAAATGGTCTTTTATGAGGGGCGTTCAATGTATTCTCAGTATCAGCATGAAGAAAAAAGAATAATAAATTGAAATCATTTTTATTTTTCAATGTAATCCCCAATAACTTCAATACACTTATTACATCTAGAAATTGACTTTTCAATTCCCTATAAAAAATACCCTTCCTCCTTGTCTAAAAAAATTGCGTTAATTGCCTCCTTGAGCTCTTCATCGTCAGAAAATCGCTTTCCACGAAGATCTTTGTTTAAATTCGGGAATAGGTAGTAGTCACTGGGGACCAGGTCCGGGCTATAGGGTGGGTGGTTTATTTCTTCGAAACCACAGTCTCACACAGCAGCCTTTGAAACACGCGCTGTGTGAACAGGCATGTTGTCGTGAAGAAGCAACACACCTGTGGTCAGTTTTCCCCGCCTTTTTCTTTAATTGCTTCTCTTAAATTACGCAGAGTGATTGCGTAAGATGCTGCATTTATGGTTTCAACTTTTTCGTGTACTTGATCAATAAAATTCCCTTTGAGTCCCAAAAACACTGTGACCATGATTTTTCCGGCCGATGAAGTGACTTTGAATTTCTTCGGAGGGTCAGCACCTTTTTTATGCCACTGCATGGACTCCTGCTTACTTTCAGGGTCATAGTGATGAACCCAAGTTTCATCTCTAGTAACAATCCGGTCGAAAATACTTGATAGATCTTCACCACGGAGCTCTAAAAACTCCCTACAGCACTCGACTGGCACTTGTTTCAGTGGTGCCATGAGCATTCGCGGCACCCATCTTGCACAGACCTTTGAAAGGTTAAGATGGTCATGAAAAATAGTAAATATGGTACCAACGGATAGGTTTGTCATCTCTGCTAACATTTTTTTTTTCGGGCATCTTCCAATACAAGTTTCTCAATTTTTTTCACATTTTCTTTCGTAGTGGCAGTAACCAGCCCGCCCGAGCGAGGGTCATCTTCAATGCTTTCTCTGCCCCTTTTAAATTCACTTGACCACTTTTGAATAGTAGATAATGAAGGTGCAGAGTCCTGGTAAACAGCTACCATCTCTTTGTGAATGATTTTTTGACTTTTTCCTTGTTTTGTGAGGAACTTAATCACAGTGCAGTGCTCGATTTTCTTCAACATTGTTGCATCAGTCATCATGGTCATCTTTCACTGAGGATTACTAAAGAACTAATTTCAAATTATTTGAAATTTTGCATGTATACCCTCAGATGGCGTCATTAGCTAATGAAATAATTAAATTACCCACATCAATAGCAAATCAACCCAATACCGAGAATACACTGAACGCCCCTCATAATAAGATCTAGCAGGACAACTGGCAAACACCAGTTAGCAGCTAGGGGGCTGTCATGCCTGATGGCTCAACAGAGACATCGACTCACGAGAAAGAGTCAAACATTCACAATGAGAATCAGGCATTAGAACAAGGGGACTTATACTTGGGGCCCAGTGCCCAAAAGGGCCCCCTGCAGCCTGACTGGGACTGCTGAGCAAGTAGCCCCCTCACACCCTGACTCTTTGGCTTCTGAGCAAATAGCCTCCCCACATCCTGACTGTGAGGATTCTGAATGAGTAGCTTCTCCTCATCCTGTCTCTGAGGTGACTGAACAAGCCCCCCCCCCCCCCGCCGCCTCCTGACTCTGAAGCTGCTGGGCAGAGTTTAGGAGAACAAGACGACATAACAGTGAATTTGGCAGACGCCCAACTTAGGAGGAGTTTAAGGTGTCTAGATCAATTGCGGCTGGACCAATTGAAAAGACAGGACAGAAGTTTGTCCCACGCACGAGCAGAAAGACGTCACAGGAAAATCTTTTCCCACATGGGCTTCTCAGATACTTCAGAAAGGAGGAGGCAACTGTGTTGCTAGGAGCTCTCCACTAGAGCTTATCTGTTGCATCGTAAATCTTGTAGAAAGTAGCAATAAAAGTCTTTAGTTTTATGGCAGGCTGCTGTGTAAGTTAATTGGAGACGTGAGTTACGACCTCACGACAGGGGCATGCTGGAGGAACAATGTCAGGAAGTCCACAGAGGAAAGGCAGGTTGCTTTCCTGTAACTGTCGTTCTTCAGTCGAGGAAGACTGAAAAGTATTCCCTTGAGAAGGCTAAGAAAGGCAGTTTGCTCACCTGTAACTGTCGTTCGAGTGGCCATCTGTGCATTCACACCTATGGGTGCTGTGCCTGCGCAGTGCCTGTAGCTAGGAAGATTCAAAAGCTTAACGGTTTTGGTGGGAACTCTACTCCCCTCCCCCACCCACAGTATAAGAAGGCAGAGTGTCCGCCATTTCCCCAGTCTACTGAAGACCAACCATTCACCCCCAAGTGGAGGCTGCAAGCATTACACATTCATATCATAATTAAATGAGCTCTCAATGAGGCACTTGCAAAAACATGCAATCGCATACCCAAGCTGGTTCAGTAAACCCAATCACCGACACCAAGTGGGGCCAGTGGGTGGTTTGTGTGAATGCAGTTGGCCACTCAAAGAATGATAGTTACAGGTAAGCAACCTGCCTTTCTTTATTGTGGGGTACAGTATCAAACTTGATTTTATATCTGAGCTCCACAATGGACAAAACCCACTGATCAGATGTGATGGACTCCCAAATGGGGAGTCAATTCTGCAGACAATCCCCAAAAGGAAGAGGGAAGGGTAAGTTTAGGAGCAGAGGATAGGTTCACTCGACCCGTCCATGTTGCTGCTTATTGGAGTCAGGGCGGCGACGACCCTGTAGATAGCGCTGAGCTGGTTGTTTGTGATTGCACTGCTGATGGGTCTGGAACTGCTGCCAGCTGGATTATTGCGGGTATGATTGATACCGATACTGAGGACAAGACCAGAACCACTTATGTCGACTCTGGGCAGGAACTTCCATACGCCAAGTGGTGACATGAGCCTCATGGATATTCTTCAATTTGTGGTCCGTCTTCATGTTGAACAGCCCAGAGTCTTCAAAGGGCATGTTCTCGATCCTTCTCTTGGTCTCGTGTGGGAAGTTGCAGCTCCTGAGCCAGGCATGGCGACAGAGAGCTACAGCACCAACAAGGGCCCTCGAGTAGCAGTCGACATGATGCCTCGCCGCAGAAGGTTGTTGAATGGCCACCTTCATCGCCTCTCAAGTAAACATGCAGGGCAGATGCCTTTGCTGCCCCGGAAGCAACGCCATGATGTTCTCCAACTTCTGCATCAAGAAGTATTGATATCTTGCCAGTGTCGCCTCATAGTTGGAAATACAGAGGCCGAGACCCACGGCGGTGTAGATACAGTGAGCCATCATGTCAACTTTTTGCCCTTCCTTCTCTAGAGGAGTGGAGTGTTCCCTTGTCTCCCGGCCCTCAGACGACTTCATAACAATAGAGTTGGGCTTGGGATGACGCGGGAGGAATGGGATAACTTGTTCCCGTACCCTGTACATTGACTCATATCACTGTGAAGTCTGTTGCGGCTGGTTGAGGAACTGCCAGAATTCAGTCATCGCCTGACACAGCATTGTAGTCAGAGCCAGAACAATGGCAGAAGATTGTTCCTTCTTCACGATGATGTAGAAGTTGTTGTTACTGAGATCGAAACGGTGCTGGGCTTCGATCTCCAGACTCTAGCCAATCGAGCCATCAGTTCCCCAAACATAGAGTATGACTCCTCAGGCGAGCTAGGGCCTTGCATTGTAATCACCGCGTCCAGTGAAGTTGATGCTGCATCTGAGTCCTCCGAATCAGAGTCATACTAGAATGGAGGACTGGAAGAGGAGTCTGCCGGTGAGGAAGGGTGCCAGGGTTGAACAGCTGCTGACATCGAGGGAGCCTCTCTCGGTATTGGAGACGAGGTGGAACGGTGCAGGCACATGGATGGGTAGTACCTGTAGGGTGGGTAGTCATCCCGAGGCTTCTGATGGGAGACTCCATAGGGCATCTGCACCCAGTCTCCAGAAGGCCGACCGGATGCACGCTGCAGCTGGCTCACCTGCAGGCAAAGGCTGCGGATTTGGTGAGCGTGCCGTCGGAGGGGCCATCTGAGAGAAGTCCCAGATTTCTCCATCAGAAATTAATCCCGGTAAGGCTGCCTCCTGATGGTCCAGTGACAACAGGGCCAAGGTAGCGATCTGCTGAGGGGACCCTGGCAGGGTCACCTGCATGGGCAGCTGAAGGCTAGGGCTGGTCAGTGTCAGCATCGATGCCGCGGTCAGGACCGAAAGAGCGGACGATCCCGAGTCTTGACGATGCAGCTGGTTGGCCTTCTTCAATTTACGGGCCGCCTTATCCGCCCTGTCTTTTTTGGCCTTCTTATGGATTGAGGACTTATCAGAGCGGCCATGCTTCCTTTTCTCCTTTTGTTTGCGAGGAGAGAGAAAAGTGTTGGGCCTCTGGCAAAGTCGCTCAATCGCGAGACGGAGGCGCAGCTGAGGCAGAGGGCTGCAAAGGAGGCTGGCCGCAAATTGGTTGGAGGCGGCCAGAGCCTGGTCCCAGAGTAACTTATGCAGGCAGTTTTCATGGTTTTTGCAAGCCTGCTTAGTAAAGGCCTGACAATGGCCGAACTTATCAAGTCTGTGGCCCTCTCCCAGACAGAGAAGGCACAGATCATGTGGGTCAGTGGGGGACATGTTGGCCCCTCATTGGGAACACTTGTGGAAAGCTGCACGCTGAGCCATCGAGGGAAAAGAGGCTAGCAAAGTACAGTGAAAAGAGTAACGATAGAAGTGTTTATTTTTTTGTATATATATTTTTTTCGGGGGAGGGAAGGGAAAAGGGGATTTTGAAAGAACTTCTAAATGGGGGAGGGAAGGTAATGTAACTTGGAAGGGAGATCTTAACGAGAATCTAACACGAGAAAGAGAGAACAATAGAAATGCTTAAAACAACAGCAAATATATCTACAGCAAGAGACGAAAGACTCAAGGCACAGCGAACTGTGGTTGCAAGAAGACTGGGGAAATGGCGGGTACTCTGGGATGCAGAGTTCCCACCAAAACCGTTAAGCTTTTGAATCTTCCCAGCTACAGGCACTGCACAGGCGCAGCACCCATATGTGTGATGCACAGAGGCCGCAATGAAGAACCTTAGGACCAGAAGGTAGGCAAGTCAAGTGTTGTCCAACTGATGCCAGGAATATACAAATCAGAGTAGCAGTGCTTGCATCAGCAGCCTAACTAGTGGGCAAACTGCAACTGTGGCTGCCATGCAACTTAGGACCTGATGAACTTGGAGTACTGTGATAAAAGGTTTCTTGCCCAACTTGTTGGTGAGGCTGATCAGAGCAAACACCCTGGATTCCAGTGAAAAAGTTCTTGTAGTCATGCAATGAAAGCAGGCTGCAGTGTGCAGGATTGTCCAAGAAAGAGACAGAAGATATTTTTCTTAATTATACAAAGTCCTAATAAAGTCTAGGTAGCATCAATGGAATGGAATACGAACTCCTTAGAAGGAGCAACAATCAGTCAGTTGCCTAAATAATGTTAAAGCTGAACTCCTTGTAGGTGTATGTGGGTATGAACTGTGGCCGTACATTTTGTGAAAATCCAAGGGCTGTACATAGGAGGACTGAAAGATGGAAAGTGTCATTTCCTATTTGGAAACACTGATAATGCCTGTATGACTCCTCTATCAAGATATGAAGATAAGCATCTTTCAAATCTATGGAAGAAAACTTATCACCTTTGTGCAGCAAGTGTAGAATATTCTGTAGTGGGACCATACCGAATTACTATGGTATGCTGAAAGAACAAACATCCTGGAGATGCAGGATGAGTCAAAGCTATCAGGATCAGTCAAGCTATCCATCCTGTTTCAGTACTCTAGAGTATAAAAATAAAAAAAACCTTGTGCAGTTGAGAAGGAACAGATTCTATAGCATTCTTCAAAGGCAGTGAGTCTACCTCCACAATCAAGGCTTTAGATGATTTAGCATTTATGATGCTGAATAGTGGGAGGATATTGAACTTGATCCTTTACCCCTATTCAACAATGGCTAAGACCCAAGAATCTGGCACTGTTTTCCATGTGGGAAGAAACAGAGACAAACAACAGCTTCAGATGGGGGCATAAGCAAGAGGACTAGTTACAGAGAATAGTCAACACAGACCCATATCAAGGTCCATTCCTTTATGCCCACTGTCAAATTTGAGAGTCAAATCCCAGTGTCTCAATTGAGAAGCAGACTCTCGGCAAAAAGCAGACTCTCGGAAGTCTGTAAAGGGTGCATTAGGTCAAAACCACTCATGAGCCCTAGAAAAGAGTTATTGGTTTAGTCACATCCATCTGGCAGTTGCCCTAGCCACCTATTTTTGGTCTTCTGGGAGGCAATCACAAAGGGAGCCTATATTGTCCCATAGAAAAGGTTGGTAGCAGGCCATGGTGGCCTGATAATTAGTTACCCAAAGATTATGTGCAGAAGAGTAGATGCACCTTTCCATCAGGTCTAGACAGCAACCCTCTGTTCACTGGAGCAAAGTGGATGTAACAAGATCTCCCTTGTGTCAACTCAACAATGCTCAAATTTGAACTAGGGTGCAGAAAAAGAAATGCCACTTCTTCTGGATTCTATACACATTTCCAGACACTTTGGTGTAGGTATCACAGAAAGGATGCTCCACAACTGCCATACTATCTGCAGGAGGGAAGGACACATCCATACAGACCAGCACTGAAAACCCATCCATTGGCTGTTGTGTTTCTAGGCCCAGGGGTTTGGTCATGCAGAGGATCGGTTCCAAAAGTGAACATGTCTTCAGATGGTGATGAAGGATCCTGAATATCCACAGTTGCTTCCAGAGAAGATAAAGATGGGGTCACTGATAAGCACGAGGCTGAGAATGATTGGTGCTGGAGAGAGGAGAAACTGGGTACCTCTAGAGCTGAGGTCAGCGACAAGGGCTGTTGTACTAGAATCAAGCTGATCGTGGCTTGGTCAAGTGGATGTCATTGAAAAGATGCAGCTGGCTGTGATGTCAGCACAGGGACTAGCAGAATATTGATTCTGCAGAGAAGCATTCCTGTTCCTGGAATGAAGATTTGGCATGGAATTCCCACTGGTATCAAGTGCCACAATTAGAGATGTATGAAGAATCAATTTGGGGGTGGAACCCTGGGCTTAGCTTCCTGGATCCTAGCTAATCTGGCAAGCACAGACAGCATTTGTGGGCACTTACCACGAACTGAGTCCCATGTGCTGTTCAAGCAGTGCCCCTTCTGTGCCCAGTGTTATCACTGCTGACTGAACCAGATAAAGAATGTTGGGAATAGTACCTGGCACAGCTGTTTGCACTGCCCCTTTTCTATGCTTGGCATTGTTGCTAGCAGCTGCACTGGGCACAAAAGCAAGTAGGTCACAAGGAATGGCAGCTGCTCTTTGGGCAGCTGCACCTGATGGGAAAGACTGCCAGTTGTACAACTGCATGTCTGAAAGTATTTACAGACTTCCTCTTGGCTCAGCTTGCTTTGCAGGACTGAGCCAAGCATGCGAGCAAGTCCATGGATGCTAGAGCGTCAGTTCATGTCACAGTAATATTCTCAATCTTGAGGATATCCCCATGTATCATAATAGCTTTGATAAGTTATGATAAGTTATTACCATTCCACACATCAAACACAGTCCAACAGAGGAGAACGAGAATGCTGTCTGTGTCATTCAAGCCCAGGATGTCATTTTTGTTGATATCATTGAAATCACATCCTACCGATGTGATACTAAAGCTACAGAAGGAGGACATAGTGCCAGTTGTTAAGGAGGTAGATAACAAGTCACCGTTGTCATATAATGAATTTTGCCATATCCACTATCAACAGGGCCTTACTCCAAAGATCCACTCTCAAGTGGTCTGACCTGTGCCTTTGAGCCATAAATACCTATGATCCTCGCCAAACCAAAAATGGCAGCGAGAGTGCCTATCAGTTGGTGGGAGTTAATTCCCATACCACACACACTTTCTGAAAGGTGCCTTCAGTGTCATGTAGCCTTAGAAGAGCCAGAGGGGAAAGGCCGGAAATAAAGGGGGGATAAAAATGAAAAAGGTAACAGAGTTTAATAAGAAAGTGATGGAGGAGTAGTAAGGAGAAAAAAATTCACTCAGGTGTTGATTATGGGTGAATTTCCTGAAGCTACCACAATGGCAGTCAAAAAAGAACTGAAGGAATGGGCAAGAAATCCTGTACCAATAGTGGGGGAGTGGTTCCTGCCAAAACATTATCAGCTATGGAAACTTCCTGAAGACATGCTCAAAGCAGGCACAGAGCTCATAAGTATATATACTGTTTTTGTACATGACTCCATTTAAAAATACGTTTGAAGGACAGAAACAAATATTTTCAAACCAAAACCAGAATCAAAGGAATATTATAGTCAGAAAATGAATAAGTGGCCTAAATAGTAAGTTCTATAGCCAAAATGTTTAATGGTACATGTTGCTAAGAATCAAGAAGAGCACTAGATAAAATACAGTCCTAATTTCACATGAACAAAGCATACTGCTCCTAGACTAAAGCATAAACAAACAATGAGTTCAACTGCACATTCTTCTCTTTCCCTCCAGTATTTATTTATTTATTTATTTATTTATTTATTTATTTATTTATTTATTTATTTATTTATTTATTTATTTATTTATTAAAACATTTCTATGCCGCCCCTTGCCGTAGCCTCGGGGCGGCTCACAACATAATAAAATACACAAAAGTCAGTCTAATTTACTAAGGCAGTTTCCCATGGTATTATAAAATGAGTTAAGCACTCTATGAAACTATGGTTTCCAATTCAATATTGCAGAGAACACTTTAAAAATTCCCACCTTGGATGCCAAAAAAACCCCACTGCTTACCAAACAAGGATGTTCACTCTAAAGCTCAGTAACAGAGAACAACAAAAAGTCTTCAAGATTATTTATTTATTTATTTTTATTAAAAGCTTTTATATGCCGTCCTTTATATAAATATCTCAGGACGGCTTACAGTACTTTAAAAGAACAATTTAAAACAACAACTTTCAATAAACGAATTAAAACAGTAATAATGTATAACATAATAAACAGCAATTAACACAAAGTGAATCACAAAACAGAACAAGAGAGACTGTACATTAAAATCTATTGCTTTAAAATGCCATTTAAATAAAAAGGTTTTGACCTGGCTCCAAAAAGGGTAGAAGCTTTTAATGTACAGTCACTACATATCCCTATAATAATTATTCCCATTACAAACCCTCCCACCAAGGTTCTTTTCCCTTGACTCAGGCTCATGCCTGGTTTGAGGGTGTGGTGGGGGAAATATCAATTTTAAGTCATCACAAGAGAAAACATTTACAGGAAACTAGAATGCAGAGAAAAGGTTAAGCACTGCCTTCTCAACCTACCAATTCTCATCAGCAAATGTGTCTAAACTGACTCAGATTAACTTCCAAGAACTTATACTCAAGGGTGGGATGGAAACACAGGTTTCAAATTATTCCAATTATTTCCAAAGATGAGATAAATTAATATTAATCATTCAGTAGCATCAACATCTTAAAAGATCCTACAGTGTATCTTAGTTTTCCTAAGAGAGATGGATGGGATTACTCTTGCTCACCTGGACTCAAGATTCTCAGCCATAGCAACAACATAAACTAGCAAGATAAACCAGCAATGAGTAAAATACTGATCAATAATATCAATACATACTGCAGCCCATTGCATGTGGAAAGTGCAGCTTTGGAGTTCTTGATACCTCTGGTGTTCCCGTGATAGTAACAGTGTTCTCCTCCCTAAGGATTAACAGAAATACTTTTAAATAGGCTACTGCATGTCCATAATATCAAGGAAATGATCACCGAATGTATGGTTTAAAGCTATACAGGACAACAACAAAAACTAGGTAAAGAGTTAGTATGTCTTTTAAAATGCATTTTCGTATGATACATCAAGAATATAGTTCTAACTGAACTATACTGACTTAGGCTGCAATCATATATACACACACACTGAACCTGACAGAATACAGCAGAGTTCACTATTGAGTGAGCAGGCACAGAATTTTGTTGCCAAGTAACTAACAATTCAGTTCTTCCAAATGCTGTTTGAGTTTGATAAGGATAACATATCTCATTGTTAGTCTCTTAACAATTTAGTGAATTGCTTCATGTAAGCAAAATGTTAATATGTTTTGTACTGGATATTATTAGCTGACCTACTGATATTTCTTCTGCTTATTTAATTTCTGTTATGTTTTAAATGAACTCTGATTGAGTTAATGTTGTATTATACTTATGGCTAATATATTTGTTTTTATGAACTGCTTTGAGCACAATGTACTATGGGAAATGCAGTATACATATAAATTGGTTATGACTATATTCTGATGTGGTGCCCTTGAGGAATTGCAACAATCTACAACATGACGTTGAATTATAGAAGAATCAGCTTCATATGATATATTTTTCAGAATCAGAACTACTAAAATACAGGCATCATAACAGACTGTAATTCTCTTAAAAAGGAACACAGCAATGTATTCAGTAGATGGAATTACCATACCATTAAATGGCATGGAGTATGCATCTCCAATTTGTCTGAGACAAGTAGTTATATTTAAATTTTAAAACTTGTGTTCATTTTTTTAAAGCAGCAACCATTAAAATAAAATGATCACCACAGAGTATCTACAACAGGTAGAGGTAGGTCAGGAAGAACAATTTTATAATTTCATATCTTTTCTGTAACTTCCATAGTGCTGATATTAGGCATCCAACCTTTCTGTACTCTTGCAGTTATCCATATGATACAGCAGATACACCAAGCCTGTCCACAGTGCAACAGAGTTATGTGACCATGTAGGCCTGTTTCCAATTAGCAACATAGAATCTACATGCAGTAACATTTGATGCAGTCCCAGGGCTTCTACACTGTTTCCTCCATCTCTTCAATATAACTAAAAGACTACATCTAAATGATGGTATTTCACTCAACACAGGATTTCTGTTAAATATTCAAATAATCAATTATTTCCTAGACTATGCACAGTAACTGAAGCAAGAATGTAGCTATATAAACACAACATTCATCTCTGATATCATCATTCACAGAAGTGATCAAGATTTTTTAAGTTACAACAGCTCTTATATCCCAAAGGATTATTTTTGATCATTATAAGATGCTTACAAATAACACAGAGCAGAATTTTGGGGTAGTAGCTAATCTATAACTTTATATATGCATGTATTTGTGGCAAGCACTATGTACATACATGTTGGCATAAGACATTTCACATTTCACTACATTTTGGTTTCTTAGGGCATTAAATGTGTTAAGCTATAAAACAATGACAACAAAAACATTGATCAGCCAGGATAGTTTTCTACACTACCTTTGAATATTGTGGTTTTCCATCTTCATAATGAATTTCCACATAATCAGAAGACAATAAATCACTGCAAAGAAAATATTTTGAGGAAACATGATTCTAAAATAACAAAAGAATATCCGATGTCATTATTATCACTGTGAATCTCAATGCATATGTATTTGAAATTTCAAAGTAGATTAATTTTACTCTATACTACCTGAAGAATAAAGAGAGAAATCCCATGGTCCCTGAAGAGTGACCCTAGGAATGTTCCAGGGACCATGTGAAAGTGCTCCTCTTCCCCCAGCCTCTCATAACTGTTGCAGAAGGAACTGCTTTCAGAGATCACAAAGCAGTACAAATGCAGCAGGATATGGGATACTTAAAAGTCTCCAAGTTAGAATGCTTCCATGGAACTAGAGCACAGTCTGTAATACTGTACCCTAAATGTACGCAAGAAACATTAGCATTTGTATTCTATCTTTCCAGTGTTCAATGTGGCTTACAACATATTTAAAATATCACAACACTATGAAGTCAGTGCAGCCAACAGATTAAAACAGTTTTTTAAAAGTTTGATGAGTCAGTAAATCAACTTTAGTCATCAGCTAAAAGCCTGTTGTAAAGGAAAAATCTTAACCAAATTATAAAAGGGCAGTGGGGGTTGGGCATACCGGCTGAAGAACTAATAAATATAAGTAAAATACTGTTTAAATGATGGTAGAGAGCAGATAAGATATAGAAATAGAAGCTGGAAAATAAACAAAAAGATAGCAACAGATGTGTCAACTCCAGCCTTGCTCCAATACTACTATTCTTCATTTGTTGTATGCATAATCTCTTTACTGAAATATCTAGGGGATCCTCACTGTTGCTTTACAGTCTAGAATAGCTAATATTTTAGGAAATAAATGCATGATCATTTCTTGCAATTACAACAGAGTGTGAGCACTATAATAAAAGGAAAAATAACTTACTTATTCAGGGATAGGTCAAGAGTAAATGTAGAGCCAAAGGCTTCTATCTGGAAACTTGCCTGAGCCAGATGCACAGCCTGAAGATAAGAATGGAAAGATGTGGGCGCAGGGGAGGAAGACACATGAATAAGAGAAGCTTTGTTATTTTGACATAAGCCCAGTTCAGTTACATAGTTTCAGTCATCATAAGTACAGTAAGCTTGCTTAATTTCAAGCACATTTGGGGCATCTACATGTTGAGATTAACATGTTAATTTTAACATTGATTGTTATAATCTATATACAATACCATAAAGTAGGAACTAGCACAGAAAAACTCTGCTGCATTCTATTTACTTCATAAATTTAATTTTTCAAGATTCATAAGAATTATTATAGGTATAAACAGCACAAGACACCAGTTCCTAATAAAAGTAGGAATTTCAGCTGCATTCATGATTAAAATGTTCCAACTCTAACATTCTAACAGATATTCATAAACATCTACCCAATCATTAGAGAGTCAGGTTCTCCTGCTAGCTGGGATACTGCAGGTGAATATACCAGAGAGAAACTTTATAGATGCTGACACCACACAGAGTTTCTTGGGCTCCTTTGCTACTACACTGTAAATAATCACTTTCTGTGGACCATTCAATAGAGGACAAGTAAATTGTACCTGAGCTGATTTTATCAGCTAGTTTTTTAAAAAACCGACCTACAGCAAGGTATTACCAAGACTGCCTAGCCACCTCTGTTTTCAAAGGGAATGCAACCCAATCCTGCACAGACTGAATCCCTATTTCCTGATGTGCTTGTCTACTGACCAGATTCATCTCTGTCTTATCTAGATTAAGTTTCAACTTGCTTGTCCTCATTCAGTCCATTACTAAAAAGACTGATTTATAATAACTGCTTTACTTGATTAAGATGAACAGAGACACAGAACTGGGTGTCATTCCATGTTCTAATGGCACCAAACTTCCAAACTTCTCTCTCCCAGCAGTTTCATGTAAACAGTAAATAACAGAGAAGACAAAGTTTCATGTGACACAAAATGAGAGGACTCTAACAATTTCCAACAGTTTGGTTTCAACTTAAGGAACTAACTTTGTAAGTTCTTCAAACAATTTGACATTTGGTAGTGGTTGTATATAAAACAAGCTACTGCAAATCTGGCTACTTTCAAACTTTTTGAAACTGATTGTTTAGAATTAAAAATCACTGTCTTATCTCTGTAGGTAAGCAGAAGCAAAGTTCAGGACATACTAAGCCAATTTATACTATGGCCTTGATAATAATAAAGAATAGCCACCACTGTAAACTGGTTTTGTCTGTTTTCAGTATTTGAAATTTATAGGATTGCTTTGATGAAGGAGCTTTGCTTCAGAAGATTGTTGGGTCCAAATAAAAACATTTACCATTGGTTGCTTTGAAAATACATTTTCTTTCTGCATTTTGTTCAGTTTGGGTCCCTTCCTTCTGGTTTTTTTCTGCTTTTATCAAAAGGTACTGGTGCAGTTCACACATAATGCTAAACCACCCTGGATGATGGGTTGGTTGTTCATTTGCCAATCCATGTTACATCTGACAGATAATCAGACATGTGGCAGCTTGGCATTGCTTATTTCTGCCTCGAACACCCAGCCCATTGCTGAACATATCCCAATGTCCTTTGTAGAACTTTATGCCCTTCTCTCACCCCACTCCCTACACAGTCACTTCATTTGCCACATTTGAAAAATTATTCTTGTCAATGTCTCAGAATTGTAGAGATAAAGTCTTTTTAAAAAAAAGGCTTGGTCTTTCACAAACGCACAAATTTTCAAATTCAGCAGCTCAGTAAGTATACTCTTGCTGGTCAATTTCCTTATAAATTTCAGATGTGAAAGGAAGCAGAAAGCTAATTTGCACAGTTGTGAAGGACCAGGGGAGAAATAATAGCAAGAAGAGAAAACTATTCACACTTCAGAAGGGGGAAATGCAAACAAATGCCCAGACAGAACATGGACGGTATCTTCAGTCTGACAATGCAGTCCTCTCAATTTATCCTCCTTTCACTGAACATTTCTCTGAGTTTCCACCTACTCTAGAAATGGTAGCTATTGGCTCCTCACAATCCACTTTTAGAGCCAGTCCAATGCCCTCCCATATCAACTTCCTTGTTAGAACAACCACCAAGATGGCCAAAGCTGTCATCATCCCATAGCCATCAAAACACAGGTAGTCAACTGACTGCCATGCAAGCCCCAGAATGCAAGTTATAGTGACCCACAATATTAATGGGTGGAAGGCAGAAATGTTTTTCAGAGCAGATCTGAGGGACATGCAGTTTTGAGGTATACAATACTGGACCTGTGCCATCACAATCCTCTGTCTAAGAAATGGGAAAAATTCAGAGAAAAACTACATAACCCAGGCTACATAACCCTGGGAAAAAAGCCCAGTGTCCCGCAAAATCTATTTGATCTTTATTTTTTCAAATTATGTATATACCACTTTTCAGGTGAACTCTCTAAAATCTGTTTACATCAAAATATTAAAATAAGTATTTACAATACTATATAATAAAATGCTAAAGAAACGCTACACAGAGAACAAAATCTGAAGCATCAAGGCAAGATGGTCCTCTAGAAACAATGTTGTGGCAATTGAGAAGGAAAGGGGCCAGCTCAGCCAGTACACTAAGAGCTAGGTAATGGAAAGTAGCTTAGGAAACCCCTTGCCAGATAAGAGAAAAATTAATCTAATTCAAGTGATCTTTACATTGTTAAGTTATTGGAAGCGTCAATCATTAATCACTATCTAAACCTCATCTACTCAAGGCAGTAAGCAAAAACACAAAAGTAAATAGATTTATTGTACAAATCTCTAAAATTCTCTGCCTCCACAAGATGAAGATTTTAAAAAAAGCATCAGTAAACCAGCACATTTATATTACAGTGTCCTCAAAGCTTCCCGTCTCCTATTTATATGGTTGTATTTATATTGTATTTAAATTTTACTATGTTTTATGTTTTGTTTAGTATTATTTATTTTTCCTGTATTTTATATATATTTATATTGTATTGTGAGCTGTCTAGAGAGTCTTTGGCTATGGGGAGGCATACAAATGTGACAGATAGAATACTGCAGCGTGCCTATTAGAAGCTTGTTAAGAATGGAGTACTTATGTCTTTTAGTCAGTGCTTTTTTTTGTAAGGTGCCAGAACTCATGAAATTATTTACCTTTCACATGTAGTCAATCACTGTACACACACCCACACATGTCAGTTGTGCAATAAAACATAACGGTCACCGCCCACAGTAAGCACTCAGCGCGTGACCACACGACCAATCACAAGCCACGCAGCGCCACAAACCGAGCAGCGCAATCACAACCAGTGCAGACAAAGTACGCATGCATCGGATTCAACATACAAGCAGCCCGCATGCACCATTTTAATGATTCTGCCGCCGACCTGCTACGCTCGACAGGGTGATTCAAATCCACATGGACCAAACATCAAATTTTCAACAGTTACTTTTAAAACTTGGAAAATCTGTTGAAAAAAGGTGCCGGAACGCCATTCCAGTGTGTTCTATGACAAAAAAAGCACTGCTTTTAGTACAAGCATTTCAAATAACTAGGCATTGCATTAAATATATAATGGATTATACTATTATCGATAAAATATAGCACAATAATTCACAGCTATATCTCTTGCATGACTGCTTCTTCATTCACAGAATATGAGCAGATTAAATTTCTCTTTTGAAATGACTGAAACAGCTCTTGCATATGGATTGGTGAGAGACTGCATGCATCAGATGAAATCTTTACACCAAAAACAATTACTCGAACCAGGCCATAAATGTTTATAGATTCCTTTTCCTGCTAAATTTTTTGTATGTTTTTTTCTGGTGTAGTCATCTGGTTAGCATTTACTGTAACAAAAGAGTAGTAGTAAGATCCAATGCATATGAACTATTGCTTTTTTCAGTTGGGTAATACTTTTATTAGGGCCAATGAAAATGATTTACTAAAAGGGACTGTTTGCTGAAACTTGGTTTCCCTTCTTTGTATTTGTGAATAGGGATGCCCTTGTATAAGTAACCCCAGAAATCCAAAAGTCATTTCAAATGGACCTACTTTATTTCATTGGTCCTATGCATGGTTTATTATGCTGTATTTTCAAGTATATAAATTACAGACAGACAATATATTTCTTCTGATTTAAAAAAATACTCAAAAAATTCCATCTTTTCCACTTTCCAGAACTTCATGTTGGGCTAGACTGGAAAATTAATCCCAGAAAGAGACAACCATTACTGGTTTATAGTACTTTTATTAGCATGTTTTCTGATGAACCTGAAGATAAATCTTGCAAGGATAGTAAATGTTTCCTACCTTGTCCTGGAAAGGGGAAAGAGGTAACCCAACATGATGCCTCCTAACAGCATACAGAGGAGGCACAAAAAACATTGGGTGGGGAGGAAAAAGAAAACAAAACAAAAAGTAAAAAGGAATATTCCAGCCACTGTTGTCATTAGGTTAGCAGCTTAGACTCAGTTTCAAGATGGAGACTGAAATGCTAGTCAAAGCCCGGGAACATAGAATACTAAAACAAAAGCCTGAGATGAAGCTGCAGACTTAACAACCACCATCATATTTGGTCTAATCTTTGTAGTTTTTTTACATTTTTCCCCCACCTATTTTCTTTTCTTTTTTATTATCTAGCATGATAAAAAAAAGTTCTGGAGAATTCAGAATTTTGCATAATCTTTTGTACTACTTGGATTGGTCCCTAATATTTTGCCCAATAGCAGGTTTATTTTTTTTTCTTATCAATCAATATGTCTATTTTTGTTTCTCATATATTTTTTCAGTATTTCATTATGCAATGTTAATATGGCTATCTTCTTTAGAATTGCTTCTATGATTCTACCATCTAAACTGAGAAATCAGCTTACTGACAGGCAGTATATAAACCTTTCAATAAATACATTAACAAGAACTATGTAAATCTATAAAATTCATTTTTCTAAATATATTTAGGACCAATTTTTACTAGCAATTTGGTGATGACAGAATGTGAATGAGCTCAAATATTCTGATAATGTAACTAGCATGAAGCTTTAGGATTCATATTTATTTGTCACTATCTTCTCTCTATAAATTTTTCAGCTGCAATCCATGCTATAATTAAGAAACATGCATAGTTCATTCTTCTTCAGATATAAAACTGAAAGCTTTTTTGAAAATGTAGAAACAGTGATTATGGCAAAATCTTAGTTCCTAATTCTTGGTCCAGAATCCTTTTTCCATTATTTATAATTCTACAACATAATCCAATGAAAATAAACAATGAAGTTCGCATGTACAGTAAGATAACCTCTTTCTTTACCTGAGGCTATGGCATACCCATTGAAGTCTGTTAGCCCTTTTAATACATAGGCCATTTGTTTCTATCACTAAGGAATTTTATTGGCAACAGATAAACAAATAAATCATTAAACCCCTAACTGTGTATGGAGCACACATGAAAAACTCTCCAAGAATTTACCCACTTCCAATTCTCTAAAAACATTTATTTTGCTAGTTGCTTAGTTGTGTCCGACCCATCACCACCCCATGGACAGCATTCCTCCAGGCCTTCCTGTCCTCCACCATCCCCCACAGTCCACTTAAGCTCACACGGACTGCTTCAGTGACTCCATCTAGCCATCTCATTCTCTGCCATCCCCTTCTTCTTTTGCTGTCAATTGTACCCAGCATTAGGCTCTTCTCCAGGGAGTCCTTCCTTCTCATTAGGTGGCCAAAGTATTTGAGTTTCATCTTCAATATCTGGCCTTCCAAAGAGCGGCCAGGGTTTATCTCCTCTAGGACTGACTGGTTTGATTGCCTTGCGGTCCAAGGGACTTGCAGGAGTCTTCTCCAGCACCACAATTCAAAGGCCTCAATTCTTCGGCACTCAGCTTTCCTTATGGTCCAACTTTCACAGCCATACATTGCAACTGAGAAAACCATAGCCTTGACTATACGCACTTTTGTCAGCAGGGTGATGTCTCTGCTTTTTAGTATGCTGTCTAGATTTGCCATAGCTTTCCTCCCCAGGAGCAAGTGTCTTTTACTTTCTTGGCTGCAGTCCCCATCTGTGGTGATTTTGGAGCCCAGGAAAATAAAATCTGTCACTACCTCCATTTCTTCCCCATCTATTTGCCAGGAAGTGAGAGGACTAGATGCCATGACCTTAAGTTTTTTTAATGTTGAGCTTCAAGCCAACTTTTGCGCTCTCCTCCTTCACCCGCATCAAGAGGCTCTTTAGTTCCTCTTCACTTTCTGCCATGAGAGTGGTATCATCTGCATATCTGAGGTTGTTGATATTTCTCCCAGCAATCTTAAATCCAACTGGTGATTCATCTAGCCTGGCCTTTGGCATGATGTGCTCTCCATATAAGTTAAACAGACAGGGTGACAGTATACAGCCTTGCCAAACGCCTTTCTCAATTTTGAACCAATCTGTGGTTCCATGTCCAGTTCTCACTGTTGCTTCTTGACCCACATATAGGTTTTTCAAGAGACAAATAAGATGGTCTGCTACTCCCATCCCTTTAAGAACTTGCCACAATTTGTTGTGATCCACACAATCAAAGGCTTTAGCATAGTCAATGAAGCAGAAGTAGGTGTTTTTCTGGGACTCTCAAGCTTTCTCCATGATCCAGCGTATGTTGGCAATTTGATCTCTCGTTCCTCTGCCTCTTCGAAACCCTGCCTGTACTTCTGGTAGTTCTCAGTCCACATACTGCTTGGAGGATTTTGAGCATAATTTTGCTAGCATGTAAAATGTGTGCAATGGTGCGGCAGTTTGAACATTCTTTGGCATTGCCCTTCTTTGGAACTGGATGTAAACTGACCTTTTCCAATCCTGTGGACACTGCTGGCATATTGAGTGTAGCACTTTTACTGCATCGTCTTTTAGGATTTTGAATAGCTCAACTGGACTACTGTCACCTCCACTAGCTTTGTTGTTGCTCAGACTTCCTAAGGTCCATTTGACTTCACATTCTGGGATGCCTGACTAGAGGTCAGTGACCACCCCATCGTGGTTATCAGGGACGTTCAGCTCTTTCTTGTATAGTTCTTCTGTGTAATCTTGCCACCTCTTCTTTATCTTTTCTGCCTCTGTTAGGTCCCTGCCATTTTGGTCCTTTATCATGCCCATCTCTGCATGAAACGTTCCCTTCATGTCTCCAATTTTCTTGAAGAGATCTCTGGTCCTCCCTATTCTATTGTTTTCTTCTATTTCTTTGCACTGTTCATTTAAGAAGACCTTCTTATCTCTTCTAGCTATTCTCTGGAATTCTGCATTCGGAATTGGGTGTATCTTTCTCTTTCTCCCTTGCCTTTTGCTTCCCTTCTTTCCTCAGTGATTTGTAAAGCTTCCTCAGACAGCCATTTTGCTTTCTTGCATTTCTTTTTCTCTGGGGTGGTTTTAGTTGCTGCCTCTTCTACATTGTTGCAAACCTCCATCCATAGTTTTTCAGGCCCTCTATCTATCAGATCTAATTCCTTAAATCTATTTGTCACCTCTACTGCATATTCATCAGGAATATGATTTAGGTCATACCTGAGTGGCCTAGTGCTTTTCCCTACTTTCTTCAATTTAAGCCTAAATTTTGCAAGCAGCAGCTCATGATCTGAGCCACCGTCAGCTCTTGGTCTTGTTTTTATGGACTGTATAGAGCTTCTCCATCTTTGGCAGCAGAGCATATAGTCTGCTCATAAGAAATAAGTATTTCTTTCGTCCTTCTCTAATCCTCCATGGTATTTGCTTCAGAACCATCATCTCATGGCGATTATCCACCTTTAAAAGTTTCTCACATATGGCCCTCAAAACATTGTCTCTTATAGACCTTAGAGCAAATTTGACATGGACTTCTCTCAGAAGTTTGTTTTTTCTGCCATAGGTCGAGTTAACTCTGTAAATAAGATCAATCCCTGCTCCGATCTCTTCATTTTCTATTTCTAACAGCTCTGCCAGCATGTTAATAATTAAATCTCACACATCTTCATTCTTTCCTTTGGGTATATTCTGAAATCTTAAGTAGTTAGAAGCCTTCTCCATCTCTAGTATGGCAAGCAAATCCCATAGTGACTTGTTTGTTTGCTTAATTAATTGTGTTTCTTTATCTACCGTTTCCAGTTTTTCATGTGCTCGTTGTAATTTTTGTGTATTCTGTTCAGTTTTAAGTCGAACGTCCGCCAATTGGGTTGGTACCTCCTTAACAGGATAATCCAATTTGTCAAGACATTCTCTTTGATCAGCTGAGATGCTTTCCTGTCGTGCTGACATCGCCTCTTGGGATGCTTGCAAAGCTGTTAAAAATGTCTGTATAGCCAGAAGTGTCATTTGTAGCTCTTGTTGATATTTTTCAACATCTGCCACTTTAGGCTGGTGGGTTGGACACTGAGCAGCTGATGTAGGTGCCGAAGAGGAGGAAGAATGTATTTTTTTCATGATGATAGTAATTTTTTGCCATAAATCACAAGACAACAGCAGAGAAATAGAGAAGAGGAAAAAAAAGAGAGAAGAAAAAAAGGAACTTGCTATAAATCCAATAGCCACAGGGTGGCAGCAAAGGGCTATTTTGTCTTTTTAAATGACATCACAACAAACAAACAAAAAGAATGCAAGTTTGTTTTTCTTGGCACAAGAATTATTTTCAAGAAGGACTGTGACAACGAAGAAACAGGATCCAAAAAAAAAAAAAAATGGCCGCTCCGAAAATAAGTTTTGTCCTTCTAACACTTCATTTCACAGTAATTATTTATTTTGATTCTTCGCCCTTGGGGAGGTTAGAAAAAAGAGGTCTTTCTCTTCAGCCTCAAACTTTCCAAAAAAGCCTCAATTCCTCTCCCCCATATCAGTTGCCGCTTAGAACTCCGTGGAGGGGAAAATTCCTCCCTCCATCAAAGGGGCTTTCCTTTCTTCTTTATGCCAATTAGTAACAGCTACAGCTTTTTCACAGGTAGTATTGAAGAAAAATAAATAAAAATGCTCGCCCAGCAGGTCCGATGAACTTCTAGCTATTCTTCTATGCTATTATCCAGTTGTCTATGACTTGCAGGGAGCTGATCTCTCCCCTGTGCTGTTCGGTTGAGAAAAGCCCGAATTTCTCCCAGTAAACGCAGAGCTGCCGCCCCATACCAACCAGAAGAATGCTCAGACAATCTAATCTTTGCCCCGACAGGGATGAGCCTCCTATGGCTCACTGCAGAACAAATACCGGCGTGATAACGGAAGCCCCCGCTCTTTACAGCCATCTCGCCACAACGCCAACCGGAAGTATTTAAGTATATACTCTTTAAACATGGCCTTTAAAAGGGAAGGAAAAATTGAATTGCTCTCTTTAAATGTTAACAGACTAAATGGACCCTCTAAGAGAAGGATTCTCTCTCAACTTCAAAAACAAAAATTAGATATAATTTGTTTACAAGAAACACATATTAAGAAACAACACGTTAAATTTTTGGAACGTTCAAAGCTTGGAAAATTGTTTGTATCTTCTGCTTCCCAAAAGAAGAGAAGTCTAGCATTATATATTAAGGAAAAACTAGACCCTAAATATATACTAGCTGATGAGGACGGTAGGATTCTGATGGTTGAAATTACAATGAAACTTAAAAAGGTGCTTTTAGTGGCGATGTACACCCCCAATGACCATCAGGAAATATTTTACCAAAAATTACATACTCTACTCTTACAATTGGACTACCAGTCCGTGTGTGTAATGAGAGATTTCAATGCAATTGTGGACAAAAAATGGACCATAAGAGTGAGATTAAGGGCAAAAAGGGCAGGAGGATACTCCCAAAGTCTTGTTCTAACATGATTGAAGAACTCAGATTGATAGATGCTTGGAGGCATAAAAATGCAACCTCTGCTAAATATTCTTTCTACTCAAATAGACATAGGTCATGGTCTAGAATTGATATGGTTTGGATAACCCCAAACTTAGTACCAGACTTGGTAGAAGCTGAAATAGAGGGCATTATACCGGAGGACATTAGTAAACAAGAAATGTATTTGATTTTACATGTAATCACTGCAGCGAGGATTGCATTCGTTCAACACTCCCACCGATGAACTGATTCTAAAAAAGATTCTGGACTGTGCAGAAATAGATAGATTGACTTTATCACTGAAGGAGAAAGAAGATACTGACTTCTATCAAACTTGGGATTCTTTTTATTATTGGCTAGAGAAACGGGACTTGGTTTAGATTTAAATATGTTTTTAAGTTATCATAAATGGAAAAAGAAGGGTGTGGGGGCTGACCCAGCGTGCTTGCTGTTTTTGATGATGGATGTTGTTTGTAGTTTTCTTTTTGTTTTTTTAGGATTATAATTTCAAATAAAACTTATTTTTAAAAAAAGAAGCTGTATATATGCAAAAGCCTTGTTCCCTATGCGTATATAGCTCCTGAAAGGTGTCTATACAGATCCTGACACATCTTGACAGGTGTCCTTAATTCCATTACCCAGAAGATGAAAATTAGATACAGCATTTCAGAAACAGAATAGGAAAGTGATGTTTACATGCTTATCAAAGGAAAGATGCCTGGAACTTTGTCAGGCAGAATAATTTCTTGGTAATCCATAAAAGCTCTGCTTTTAGAAAATGTATGAAAGCATTCCATAATTTCATATTCCCAATATCAAAACTGTATTTAAGAGAGTGATCCTATGGCCCCAGACATTATCTAGAAAGTCATAAGATATTTCAGCATCCCCTATCTGAACCTGGAGACAAATCTGTAACTTCATCGCTGGAATTTTTGCTGCATCCCCCTTTCCACTCTGCAGTCAGCACAGAAAAAAATGTGCCAGCTACTACTCTAAGGATGGGAACACTGAGAGTAAGTTCTATATCCTCTGCAAAATTCTTTCCCTTTCCTTGAAAGTCCCTCAGATGCTTGGCTGAAATGGCCATCTAGCTAAACTGCAGAGTGGATGATGCAAGGAAGTAAAGATAACCTCAATGGATGCAGGAGCATCAGGAGTGCAACCCATAAGACTGTGCCCAACCATAGAGACAGTGAAGTACAGTGTTGCTTTTTGTGGGTTCTTTCAATTTCTATTAATTTACAGTAATCCATGAACTATAGCTACATTTTTATGAAATCTATGTTTATATTTATAGTTTAAATAGTGTTTAAGATGAAGCAGAATAGAAAATACACACAGAGAGTCAGTTGGGAAAATTTGGATAAATCCTGGCAGAAAAACATTGCTTATATGTGTTTTTGTGGTATAAAATCAAACCTGCACTCTTCCTCAAAAGCATCGGCTTTCCAAGCCAAGTCACTGTTTAATATTGCTGCTGTCTTAAGAAAATGGCACCCACCTTCCCTCTCGCTCTTCTCACTGTAAGCCAGAGCAGACAGGCCATTCAGTAGAATACACAATCACTGCTACAATGTTGCTGCATGATCCCTGCAGGAATTCACAGTTTACCAGGAAGTATCTATTTAGCTAGCCCAGAGCGCTTCCCGTGCTATAGCCAGTCAGAATGGTGCGGATGCATTACTCTGGGGCTCAGTCTTCCTGATAATGGAATGCAATACATGTGCTTATGATTTCAGGGAAGTTTTCTTAATAGCTTGAATGTACATGTCTAAGCAAACCTGGAGATCGGTTCAAGTTTCTGGGATTTACTCAACTGAAACGTCAACATACAGCAATTAAAAATATTGTTACTAGTATGTTTGCCTGATCTTCCTTATCTGTTCTGTATATGATGACCTCAGAATTTCATTGTAATGTCTGCATTCTGTCATCAATCACTCTGTGTATGTGATTGGGAGAGTATAAAATGCTCTGCACTTGTACTGAAACCTTGCAGTTGAGTCTACCTTTGCCTGGTAATGCATTATCGTGAGTAGAACCTACAGGGAACCTGGACTTATGTCAATAAAGCAGCAGAGGTTCGAACATTTGATCTTTCCCACAAACCCAAGTTTTTATTTCCTCCTCACAATTGAAAACCGAGATTCTGTCAACATACACATTTATGCTTTACAAATATTACCAGAATCTTAAATTATATTATTTTTACCAAAAGTAAATTCCTAATTGAAACAACATAATTAGCTTGTCCTAACTTCAAAGTTTTTGTCAGTAAATCAATGCTGAGCACCTAGATGCATATGTATAAACAGCATCACAGACTTATACAGGAGGAGGAAAAAAACTCAAAGTATTAAACTTCCTCAGGGCCAGTGAAAGCTGTCCTGTAGCCTGAGGCAGAACAGCACACATGGCTGCCCCACCTGCCTCTTCATCTCCTATTTCTTCACTGCCACCGCTCCAGATTAAAGTAACTGGAGGCCCTGGGCTAGGAGACCTTGGGAGGTCTAAAATTAATACCATCTGATAATGAGAAACAAAACCTCATTCTCTTGTTATCTACTCAATATTACAACATTGCTGAAATTTTAGTACTGATAAAAAGATTGTTTATACATTTATAACTTTTAATAAATTTGCAAAAGTATGGAATTAATGAAGATGTCCATGCAGAATATTCACAGGGGAGTCATACATATATGCTATAACCAGTGTTTTTGTATAAAAAAAAAAAAGGGTGCCGGAACTCACGTCACCGCCGGCAGTAAGCACTCAGCGCACAACCACACACACCAATCCCAAGCCGAGCAGTGGAGCAGTGTCCCAAGCCAAGCAGTGCCCTCACTATCTCACTATCAGATAGCAGACACAAAAGCAGCCCGCATGCACTATGTTAATGATGTTTGCTGCTGATCTGCTATGCCGTTCAAAATCACTTTGTAAAATCCATTGGAAAAAAAGGTGCCGGAACGCTGTTCCGGTACGTTCTATGACCAAAAAAAGCCCTGGTTATAACATTACACTATATACAAAGTCAGAACAATGAGAGGAAGGTCTGTTCAGAGCCAGGTATCTTTACTGTTGACAAGGCTCTTCTGGAAGATGATGATGATGATGATGATGATGATGATGATGATTATAACATTTCTGCTCACCTACCCTACCCTCTGGATCCTATACCCTCAGGGCAAGCTGGTGGGCAGTGGTTTTTCTAGAGAGCCCTGCTGATTGCTCTTCCTGTACAGCAGGGGCGTCCAAACTTTTTGCAAGGAAGGCCAAATTTGGTGAGGTGAAAATGTGTGGGGGCCAACCATTCAGCCTGACATTCTTTGAACCATTAACATTAAATGCAAATGAACTATTTTATGAAAGACTAAACATATAACTTAACTGCACTAATGTGAAAGGTGATACTGAGATCTCGACTTATATAGGCCAGGTCTGGCTCAAAAACAGTGGTTTTGATGCGCAAGATGTCACGCAGGTGAAAGTCACTTAGTCTCGTCCTCACGTGGTTCCTGTTAATGTTCATAACCGAGAATGTCTTCTCGCACAAGTATGTCGAACCAAACAAGCTCAGCATTTTCTTAGCAAATGTTCGAATCTCTTGGAACCTGTCTTTATCCAGCTGGCGGTAAAAGTTGACAAGAGGGAGCTGTTGGTGCCAACTGCGACACTCAGCATCACACTGCAGCTCAATGAGCTCCAGCTGCAGGTGGCCTGGAGCGTCATCAGGGTCCACAGAGAAAGGAGATGAAAAAAGCGTGATCTCCTTTTCAATAGCTGCAAAATCCCGAAAGCACTGTTGAAACTCCTCAGTCAGAGATGAGATGCCTGCTTCATACCTCGTTATTTGCGTACTCATATTGTTCTGTGGAAAACTGGTCATTATTTCCTGCAGCGATGGGAAATGTGTGGTATTTGGCTGCGTTTGTGACAGCTGCCTTTGGAAAAGTAGCAGCTTGGTCCCAAAGACTTTGATATGTGAATACAGTTGGCTTACCACTGCATTTTGCCCCTGAAGGCTCGTGTTTAGCACGTTCAGATGTCGTGTTATGTCAACTAAAAATCCAAAATCAGCCAGCCAAACAGGATCGGATAGCTCTGGCATCGGTTGTCCCTTTTTTGCCAAGAATTGTCTGATTTCCTCCCTAGGAGAGTAGAAGCGCTGCAATGCAGACCCCCGACTGAGCCATCTTACCTTGTTGTGATACACAAAATCTCCGTATTCAGCCTGGCTGTCAAGTAGAAACTGTTGAAACTGGCGGTGGCACGAGGCTTTGGAGCAAATATAATTAATAGCCTTCTTCACCGGTTTCATAACATGATCATATTTCAGATGTTTGGCACAGAGAACCTGTTGGTGAATAATACAGTGGAGTTTTATAGCTTTGCCTCCTTCTTCGCTGACTTTGTTACAGACTAGGGTTGATAATCCACTTCGCTCGCCAGCCATGGCAGGTGTGCCATCCGTAATAATCCCAGTGACTTTATTCCACGGTAGTTTCATGTCATCTATGGTGGAACAAACAGAAACAAATAAATCTGTTCCTCTTGTTTGGTCCTTAAGGCTCTGGAGGTCAAGTAGCTCTTCACTCACGTTCATGTCATTGTCCACTCCTCTCAAAAAAATCAATAACTGAGCGGTGTCAGATGCATCCATGCTTTGGTCGCAGGCTAACGAAAAAAAGTCAAACTCCATTCCTTTTGCCTCTGTCTCTTAATATCAGATGAAACGTCTTCAATTCTCCGTACCACAGTGTTACGAGCCAGGCAAACATTGGCAAACTCTTGCTTCTTCTCAGGACAAATTTTCTCCTCCATTTTCATCACACAGTCTTTAATAAATTCACCCTCAGTAAAAGGTTTGCAGTGCTTGGCAATCAGTGTTGCCACCTCATAGCTTGCCTTTGTGGCATTTTCATTTGACTCACGGGCTCTTGTGAAAAAGCGCTGCTGTGTCGTTAAAGCAGCTTCCAGTTCCTTCCATTTTTCGCCGCATTCGTTCCCAGTTAGCTTGTTGTAGTTAGCATGTTTCATCTGGTAGTGCCTCTTGATACTGAATTCCTTGAAAACAGCCACAGTCTCTTGGCAAATTAGGCAGACACAGTTGTTTCGTATTTCAGTGAAAAAATACTCAAATTTCCACTTGTCCTGGAAGCGGTGGCCCTCACTGTCAACTTTCCTTTTTTTAGTTACAGTCGCCATTTTAGAAATGGGCACACAAGCCTTGTGTCACAAGGGTCACGTGGTGAGAGTGCTGACTCACGTCTACTGCCATCTTCTGGTGAAATATAACCACCAGCCTTGAAGGAGCAGGAGGCAGCAGGGGACAGCTGCGAGAACCGCTGTGCGGTGAAGGAAAAAACGCCAGCCGGCGGGGATGAGTGACAGACTGAGCCAGCAGGAAGAAGAGGCTGTGGGCCGCTTGAATTTGAAAATGGGCCGCAATTGGCCCCCAGGCCAGACTTTGGACATGCCTGCTCTACAGCATTTGGTAGCCAATTTGGCAGCAAAGGAGTGAGATGGGCTATGAAGACTTTATAAAACACATGCTGCTGTGCTGACAGGCAGGCAACAGCTCCTGGGCAATGCTCTCCTCCTGTGACAAATGCCATAAGGGGAGAGCAGTCAGCTGGCCTCTCCTGCAATACTCACTATGGAACCCATGGGGGGCACAGGGAGTGTGTAATTTGCCACTACCCTCATGCCAGTGCCCGAGATAAAAGGGTCATCCTGTTTCATAGAAGGACTACCCCTTCTACTGCTCCTCATCAAATAATAAATTATGATATTGCATTTATATCCCATCTTTTTCCTTGTGTGAGGGACCAAATGTGGCTTACATGGCTCCATTTTATCCTCACCACAACAACCTGCAAAGTAGGTTAGACTGAAAATAAGTAACCAGTCCAAAGTCACCCAGTAATCTTCCTCACACAATGGAGCTAAAACCAAGATCTCCCAGATCCCCAGTCCAATACTCTAACCACTACACTGCACTGATTCTTGTACCATAGCCAGTGGATGTATCATAGCTTTATTAGGGCTCTGAGAAATTCCACAGAACAGGGTAGTAATAGCAAAACAGTCAAGATCTGTAACATGAAAATATTCCACTCACTACCTTCTTCCTTGGAAAAAAATGACTTTAAGAAATGCATCACTTCATAAAATTAATCAGTAATATAATGAATGAACACAATACAAGTTAACCTGGGTAACAGGAATACTAGTCTAATACCAGTCAGTGCTGAAATTAACACTGTAGTCATCTCTTTCAGTGAACAATCCCTAGGAAGCACATATTAATGCACCCAGTTTTTCTGTTAGCATGCAACTGAGCTGTCATAATTTAACATATTCACAAAAATAAAAGAAACATCCAAGTAAAACTTTGAATGTGTTTGAATTTAAACCACACTTAAGTTGAAAGCCTATTCATGTTTACCTGGGAATAAGCCCTTCTGAATACAGTAGGATTCACTCCTCAGTAAACATTGTATTATTTCTTTGCCATAATCAAATCTCTATATTTGTTGTTCAAAAAATTACATATGGTTATACAACAGATAGAATAATCATGACAAACATTACAGAGCAATATCAGGAAACTCAGGACATAAGAAGAGTCATGCTGCATCTGATCAAGGGTCCATTTAATCCAGCATTCTGTTCACAGATTGGCCATCAGCTGCCTGCAGGATCCCACAAGCATCATGTCAGTGCAACAGCATCTTTCCATCAAGCTTCCCAGCAGCTGTTGTGCACAGGAATGTTGCCTCTGATAGTAAAGATAGTACGTAGTGATCAGGACTAGTTGCCCTTGATAACCTCCATGAATCTGTCTTATCTGCTTTTAGAATCACAGAATAATAGAGTCAGAGGTGCCAGAGGGCCAACTGGGTCCAACCCTCTGCTCAGTACAGGACTCCAAGTTAAACCATCTCTCTCAGATGGCTGTCCAGTTGCATCTTGAATGCCTCTAGCATGGGTGAACCCACAACTTCCCTAGATAACTAAATCCATTGTCATACTGCTCTAACAGTCAGGAATTTTTTTCCTGATGTTCATTCAAAACCTGGCTTCCTGTAACTTGAGCCCATATTCTGTATCCTGCACTTTGGGATGAACAAGAAGAGATCCTCTCCTGTTTTGGTGACAGCCTTTCAAACACTGGTAAAGCGCTATTTTATCTGCCCCCAGTTGTCTCTTCTTGAGGCTAAACATGTCCAATTCTTGCCATCTCTTCTCATATAGCTTTGTTTCCACTCCCTGGATCATCCTTGTTGCCCTCCTCTGAAACCTTTCCAGCTTGTCTGCATCTTTCTTAATCTTTGGTGCCCAGAACTGGACACAGTATTCCAGATAAGGCCTAACCAGTACTAAGTAAGGGGGAACCAGTACTTCATGTGATTTGGAAGTGATACTAATGCAGCATTTGCCCTGCAGCCACATCATAATGTTGACTTATATTCAGCTTGTGATCTACAACAATTCCAAGGTCCTTAAAGTCACAGTTGGTGGCCATCACATCGTATTGAAATGAATTACATAGTTAAACTAAGCACTAACTTATCTATTCTAAATCTCCTGCCAACCAGGTTCATGGAATGACCCTGGGTTCTAGTCTTACGCCAGAGGGAGAAAAGTATCTCCCTATCCACTTTCTCCAACACTTGTATATTTTGTATACCTCGACTGTATCCTCCTTTTCAGGCCTTTTTTCTAAGCTAAACAATTTCAGACATTGCCACATTTCTTAGGAGATACTCCATCCCTTCATCATTTTAGTTGTTCTTTTTTTTCAGTGACCAGAAATGTACCATATATATAAGAGTGATCACACAATAGATTTGTATAAGGGGAGTAGTTAAGAAACATTTAAGTTTCTTTCCTAATTACTCCTAAAGTAGAATTTGCCCCTTTCACAGCCACCATGTACTGACATTTTCACAGAGTTGTCTACTTCAAACAAGTTCTTAGTCAGTCACTGCTAACCCAGCTTACACGTGAAATAAACTTGATTTTTTGCCCATTGTAAATGTTTCCACTGAGCTACATTAGCTAATTTTGGCATCTATTAATCTCAGTTTGGGAAGATCCTTTAGGAGCTCCTCACATTCCACCCTAAAAACGTAGGTTTTTTCAGCAAAGTTCTTCATTTTAATTTCAGACCACTTATGAATAAGTTGTAAAGCATTGGTTCCAATACATATCTCAGTGAGATTCCACTGTTTACATCCCTCCACAGGGAGAACAAATAATTTATTCCTACTCTGTTCTTTACCAGTTAGAGATCCATAAAAGATATTCTCTAATACCATAACTGCTAAAATAAAACAAAATGTACACAGGACTGAGATTAACCCCTCATGGAGCATAATAACTCACTAAAATAACAGTAAGTTATGAGAAAATGTAAGCAAAGAAAAAGTTCACTGCACACAATGCTAAATTCCTAGAGCTTAATGTTAGATAAAATGTGGCCTAGACATTATCAGGATAAAGTAAGCACAAGCTATATGCAATGCAACACATAAAATGACTAGGTACACTGAGCTAGACTACCTGTTGACCATATAAGGAAGATTTGACCAACAGACCACTTTGGAAAGGTTCACAACTAGAGAGCGGTAAATGAGCTGACAGCCCAGGTATAAAAGTTTATTGAACTGTACCACAAAGGTGTGAAGACTACTTGTTTTTAAGGTAGCAGTTTGTCTGCTGATAAAAAGTAGTTTTGAGCCTAAATTGGCACAAGTCCTCCCATGAGATGAATCACAGGGTGTAATTTATCCAACATTAGTACTAACCAACATTAATCAGATTCCCATGCCACTGCAGTCCACAAGACAGGCGAATTCCTCAAAACACACCAAAGAAAGAAAAAGAAAAAAACCTGGGCAGAATTTATAAATAAAGTAGATATATAAACTTTTCAAGTAATTCCATTTGGAATTTGGTGTATTACTACTACTATTTTAACAACTTTTATATGCCATATTTTTTCAAACCAATCCAACAGTACTTTACAAAAGAATAAAAACAAACAAAATAAAAATAAACAAACACAAAGGAACACACATACACCATGACATTACAAGACTGGTACAGATGTTTTCAATAAATGCCTAAAACACATGAGTATCTCAGAAGGGTGTTCATTTCAAAAGGTGGGAATGACACCAAATCATTTCCACTACTGTAAGTCAACAGTAACTTGTAAGGCTGAGGGAACACATCAGGCTTGTAAGGCCTATAGCTCCATGGCAGATTTCCATTTTGATTTGCCAGCTGTGATAAAGTGCAAGCAGCTGGCTCCTTTCTGTTAATTCATGGTAATTCAGAATAATGAAGGGGACCAAACCTGCTAGATAAACAGGTCAGCTACAGTATAACACAGAAGTGAGTACATCCCTCACATTTTGTAAATATTTTATTATATCTTTTCATGTGATAACCCTGACTTTTGTTGCCAGCGGTTTAGACATTGATGGCTGTGTGTTGAGTTATTTTGAGGGGACAGCAAATTTACACTGTTACACAAGCTGTATACTCACTACTTTACATTGTAGCACAACGTCATTTCTTCAGGGTTGTCACATGAAAAGATATAACAACATATTTACAAAATGTGAGGGGTGTACTCACTTTTGTGATATACTGTACATCCAGTAAATCTTCCTATGGAGAATTAAAGCAAGAACATAAGATATTCAAACCAAAGCATTAAGAAAAAGGCTTCTGGGAGGTCACTGGAATTAAGAAGTGACACAGCTCCAAATTACTTGGTGTACCTAAGACTGCATAATCAAAAAGGAAGAACTGTGATCACTAGACAAGGAATGGCAGATAGCAGAGTTAATCTATGTAAATCCTAGATTGTATATTTTTAAGAGTGGGGAGAATCACAATTACTGTTTCTTCGTTCCAACAGCCCTTGGTGCAATTTTTAATATTTCTGAACTTAGAAAAGGGTAAAAAACAACTCATACTCCATCTTAAGTCAGTTGTAAAACTACCTAGGTCTATTTCTCCCTCCCCCTCAATTCCCTAGGTGCTTTCTTTAACATCCACCTTAAAAGAGTTTAGCTCTAGAGAACTGATTTTGCTGGTCCTCATAAAGGTATCGCAACATGTAGCCTGAAGGGCCTGATCATGCCTCATCTTGGAAGCGAAGCAGGGTCAGGCCTGGTTGGAATCTGGATGGGGGACTTCAATGTTGTGAACCACCCAGAGAGCTTCGGCTATGGGTGGTATAGAAATATAATTAATAAAATAATAATAATAACCAAGAACAGGCAAACATGGATTTTAAAGGGATTCCAAATACTATGAAAGGATATGTAACTAAAACTAATTTCCTGATAAAGTTTCTGAATTTATCTGATGTTTCTTAACATGTAAACAAGATACGCTGTTAATCTGGTGCCTCGTGGTCCCTTTGGCATGCTGCAATTTGGATAAATGCTAACCATGTTACTTACTATAGAGGGCCATTGGGAAAAGGCATGCAGAGACTTGGGCTGTGGTGTCATCAGCTTGTAGATAATACTGATATTTAATTTCTTCTTTCCATCATCCAGTCCTGACAAGCAATGAAACTCTAAAATGGTGTCTGGAAGCAGTTTCCAGACTGCTTCCAGATAGGAGTTAACAAACTGAACCACAATCCAGACACAAACTCTCCATCAACACTGGCCCATGTAGTAACACACCACAATTTCTCCCTCCTAATCCAAACAAGAAAGAAGTAATCTTGAAAGCAGTGTTCAGCCTGTTCTAGACAGGGTTACATTCCCTATGCAACAACAGGTTTGAAGAGAGCCATCAAGATTTTCCCATTTATAGATATACAGGTGATTGCACTGATCAGGAGTGCCTTTCAACTTAATCAGGTTTGCCAAATGCATCCTTTTCTGGAGCAATCCAATCCAGCCTGGATGGTTTATGCCCTAACAAGGGCAGACAACAAGGTGCGCTCCAAAATATTTTCAACTACAGCTTATATAATTCCTAAGTGGTGGCCACACTGGTTCATGCTAAAAGGAATTCTAGTCTAAAACAGGGGTCCTCAAACTGCTACAAAGATGTGTTCCTGAAGACTCTCTGAGTTGATAACAGAAGGGAGAATGCATTATGTTGGACATGTGCTTTGCATGAGTAAACAATGTCCTGCTAATATAGCGATTAACTGGATACCACTAGCTAATCAGAGAAGAGAAAGATCAAAAAAGACTTAGCAACAAGCATTCCAAAATGACCAAAGAAGTATCAACTTTGAATGGAAGGATAAAGAAATGGTTGCTGTAGATCAAACACTTTGGAAGACATTGGTAACCCAATGAGCTTCACATAGGATGAGAAGAAGTCATTCTGAGAAGAGTCTCTGATATACTTTTAGTCTGCTGTTGATACACGTTTTTCATGGTATAACTGCTCTGAAGATCATTTTATTCCAGCAGGTGGTTTTAGTCCAAATCTAC
The DNA here is from genome assembly GCF_004798865.1 of Varanus komodoensis. NCBI lineage: Eukaryota > Metazoa > Chordata > Lepidosauria > Squamata > Varanidae > Varanus > Varanus komodoensis. The sequence continues at coordinate 17,995,811 of NW_025335627.1, forward strand.
AGTGATATGTTCTCTTTGCTGGATGCTGACACATTTGTTGAAATGATTCTTTACTGCTGTTTGAATGCTTGCTTGCATTGCTGGTAGTATATTTTATCCTGTACTGTGATTTATATTTTTATTTTGTAAACTGCCTTTAATATGTTGGGATACTGTGAAAAGCCCTTTTTCAGTGTTTAAACAACCAGCACATTCTAACATCTCCAGAATCTATAGTTCTTTGAATATGTTGCATCTGTGTGTGTGTGTGTGTGTGTGTGTGTGCGTGCGCATACTTTACTACAAAAATAAAAAGAACAGTGTATATGGAACCTATCTGATATACAAATCATGATCATATTTAAAGTCTCAAACAGAAAATATTTTTCCTCAATTCTGGAAATTAGATTTGACACCAAACTCATACACCTATTATCAAAACTGTAGCTGGTGAGAGTGTATAAAGGCAAAGTCTTCCAATGCAAGCTTGCCTTTACACACTCTCCCCAGTTATAGGTCTGTCAGTGTGAAAACACAGGAAATATACTTCCCTGAACATAAGCCCATAGAGCACAAGGAATGCATGACAACAGCAAAATGAGGTTGCAGGTCTTCAGATAACTCAGAACTGAAATTTTGCTCCAACAATGTGTGCAGCCTATTTGAGCCCTTTTGACACCTTTTGGGTCTGACTCCTCTTCCAGTGCTCCAACCCTTGAGAAGCAGACTGATTTATAATGGGATATTCCCTAGTCTGGTGCCTAGCACTCCTCCACCTCTGATACATGATATGTACTAGCAAGAAGGCACTATGGAATGAGAGATCCTGGGTCAAGAAGGGACATTTTTCTCAGGAGAATTTGGCAAAGGAGGCCAAGTTAAAGAGCCTCTTGTTCAAGAGAATCCTTTTTGAAAATTTCCAGATTAGACCTAATGATAGGGCCAGATTCTACCAGCTTCACAGCCTGTACTACCCATCCACCTGAACTCATTGGCTCTTCTTATTTGGGAAAGGCTTGGGGTCATATCACACAAAAGAATAACTAGAGGAAAGGAGCCTGTGGAAATAAATGAATATTCCATAAGGCCAAGAGAAGTTGTTAAAGTGTTGAGACCCACTGAAGAAAAAATGGAGGGGTACAAAGTATGGTGACTTTTTCAATAAACTGAGATATAAAGGTATTGCTCCAAACTACCCATACTGTGCATGCTGGGAATATTATTGCATATGTACCTCCCCAAAAGTAAAGCATATTACAGGGAGTCACCTGTCAAGAGACTACATAACATAAAACTGTGTGTTGTTATTCATGATTAACTAAAGTTTGTTGTAACTCAGCGTTAATTTTTTAATATGTTCCTTTCAGATGCATGGATTTAGAACATTTTTCCCACTGAGAGCCACTTTTGCTGAATCATTCATTGCCACCTAGATTATTCAACTTAGCTTGTGATTATGCTATAATTTTTCAGTTATGCCATCCTTAGTATACCCTAAATTTAGCAAAGTTTTTAAAATACTACCCATACTATAGATATTTTATAGCCAGTTTAACACATCTGAAATCTGTTCCTCCCTCCACAGAATGATGTACAAGGAATTCTCATTTTATTCTAACAAAACTTCTGAGCTAGGTTGGCCTAGTAATGTACCCAAGGTTATCCAAAACGCCAAGGGATATAAACCTGACCAGCAGATTCTGCAATACAGGATTTTAGCTAGTTAGCTAGCCAGTCAGCCAGCCAAAGTGATTCCCTTTCATCCCTTCTGAACAAGTGTAGACAACGCTAAAATTTTCTGAATTTTCTTACATGAGAAAATTAGTGCTATAAGCCCAGACAAGCAGTCAGTGATAATTTTTTGCCAAAAGAGCCAGGTTCCAAACAAACATGAACAATGTCCCATGTGCATGCTGGAGCTGTTCAGCCCCACTCCCCCCTTACCACCATATTCTGTTGCATTCCTCAAAAGGCCATTTCAAAAGGTTTAGGAACATACAGAATTCAATGCATTGCCACACTGAGCACATCATGAAGAGCTACAGTGAGAACATTGTCTCTGGCAACCACAAGGAAGTAGTTATAGTGTTCTCATGCATCCCTTTGGATCCAGTCAGATAAAAATTCTATTTATAAGAAAAGTACTATTTTGGTGGAAACAAACTGTTAGTAAAATAATACTAAGTCTTCTACAACAAAATGTTCTCAGACTGAAAAACAAGATAGCAGTTGACAGAAGAAACCAACGTGGCTCCACAAAAGAATCAAGTTGACCTAATGTATAGGAAATGGAAGGAAGTGCAGGCAACAACAGAAGAGTTTAGACAGGTGGCAGAAAAATACAGGAATAACATTAGGAAGGATAAAGCTGAGAATGAGCTGAGGCTAGCAAGGGATTCCAAAATCAACAAAAATGCTTTCTTGTGTTATGTACACAGTAAAAGAGAGAAAAGAAATGGTGGTTCAGCTTCTCGATGGGAGGGTGAATTAATAAGAGATGACAAAGAAAAGCCCAAGTGTTAAATTTCTAGTTTGGCTTAGTCCTTTTCCCAAATGAGGTTTATGATGACCCTATCAGAAATGAAGTACAAACTGAAGGGACAGGATTCAAACTTGAGATTAATAAACAAATGGTCACCTCATTACAAATTCAATTCTCCCGGGCCTGATTAACTTCTTCCTATAGTATTAAAGGAACTGGTGGAAAAATCCCAGAACTGCTGTCTATTAGCTTTGAGAAATCATGGAGGGTGAACTGCAGATGACTGGAAGAGGACTCACGTCACTATCTTCAAAACAAGCATAAAGGAGAATCCTGAGAACTAGTCAGACCAGTTAGTCTGACATCAATCCCTAGGAAAATTCTGGAGCAAATAATAAAGAAGTCAGTCTGTAAGCACCTTGAAGACAATGGAGTAATTACTAGAAGCCAGTGTGGATTTATCAAGAACAAGTCTTGCCAGACTAATCTGATCTCATTTTTGACTGGGTAACCTCCCATGTGGACTGTGGGAATGCTGTGGATGTAATATATCTTGATTTCAGAAAAGCTTTTGAAAAAGTTCCCTGTGACATTCCTATCAGAAACTAGTTAAAAGTGGCCTGATAGAACAACTGTCAGGTGGATCTATAGTTGGCTACAGAATCAGACTGAGAATGTTTCTCAATAACACCCTCTCAGACTGGGAAGATGTAATGAGTGGGGTACCACAGGGCTCAGTCCTGGAGCCAGTGCTCCTCAATGTTTCTATTAATGACTTGGGCAAAGAGGTGCAAGGAATGCTGATCAAATTTATAGATGACACAAAACTGGGCAAAATAGATAATACCCTGGAAGACAAAAACAAATTTCAAAGTGATCTTGATAGGCTGGAGCACTGGGCTGAAAGCAACAAAATGAAATTCAGTAGGGACAAACGCCAAGTTAAACACCTAGGAAAAGAAACCAAATGCTTCACTGCAAGATGGGAGATACTAAGCTAAACAATACTGCAAGTGAGAAAAATCTTGGAATTGTTGTAGATCACAAGTTGAATATGAATCAACAATGTGATGTGGCTGCAAAACAGGCAAGAGCAATATTGGACTACATTAATAGAAGTATAGTTCCAAAGCATGTGAAGTACTGGTTTCCCTCTATTTGGCACTAGTTAGGCCCCATCTTGAGTACCATGTCCAGTTCTGGGCTCTCCCATTTAAGAAAGATGCAGACAAACTGGAAAATGTTCAGAGAACAACAAAGATGATCAGGAGAGATTGAAAGAACTGAGCATGTTAGCCTTAAGAAGACTTGGGAGAGATAGAATAGCATTTTCCAAATACTAGAAAGGCTGTCATACTGCAGAGGGCATCCATCCCAGAGAGCTGGATACAGAATATTGGGCTTAAGTTACTGGAAGCCAGGTTCCAGCTAGACATCATAGAAAAAAAATCCTGAATGTCACAGTAGTATGGCAATGGAACCAATTACCTAGGGAGGTGGTGGTTTCTCCCACACTGGAGGCATTCAGGAGGCATTTGGACAGCCTGTATATTGAGCTATATACCTGGAGTTACCTGGAGCTATATATTGAGCAGGAGGTTTGACTCAATGACTAATTCAATGGAATAGGAATGACAGGCCACTTCCAATCCCACTATTCTATGACTCTATGATTGACTTCATCATCATATTCTATACTGCCCAAAAACCCAAGCTCTCTGAGCTGTTTATAATGAAATATAGCTGTATTAATATGTCTATAACCACTAACCAGATATTTAGAAATTAGTATTTAGATATCTAGAATGTTGTCCTTCAGGAGGGATTTTCATCCATAAACAAGTTGCAACACCTACCTTCTCAGCTGGAGGGACAACTCATGTTTGAATCAGATTATTACTGAAACTCCAGGGGAAAACCAGCAGACTAAGAACAAAAAGCTCTGATAATCAAGAGGTGAATTATTGTACTAAAATCCAAATGCAGCCCAGTCACATTTCTCTCCCAATGCATTTCTGAATCTAATTATTGTTAGGTTTCACTGAAACCAATGGAGCAAGCTATTTGTGACTAACTTCAGTGCCACTGTTTTCAACAGCACTTGGTCATGACTACCTTTGAACTAAATCCGGACCTGGTTATTTTAAAGAATAAAAAAAGAATGTGGATCTGTAGTGCTCTGGGAACCGTCGAAACTGTGACATTGAGACTGCCTACTATGTCACTACCACCCATCTGGAATCAGGTAAGTTGTTTCACTAGGCCTTTAACTAGTAAATAGTGGCTTATACAGATGGTAGCAGCAATAATCCTCAAAATTTACTTGCAAGGACTCCTTGCATACAGTCATATCAAGTCCTTATGTTACTTTTGACTGAAACAACTTTCAGATCTGAAAAAATACAATAATTGCTTAGGTATTACAAATATGCTGTATAAATATTCCTAAAGAAAAATAATCTCAGACATGAATATTTGAGATATTCCATTATTTTCCCCACTTTTTAATAGCCTTACCTTATTGTGTTTTTGCTGGTGCCTTGTCCTGGTATCCAAAATATGATAGGGAGTTTCAGAATCCCCATTTAGATAATAGACAAGTCTTGAAGGCAATGTGATTTCTTTCTGGAACACACTGCTGTGACTGTTATATTTGCTGCTGCTGCTACTACTGTTAGTCTGTTGAAATGCAGTCTCTTCATCTGCCAGGGTCTTTTCTATTTCACCTGCAGTTTCATTCCAATGCAGAGCTATGAAACACATAGAAACCTACCATGAAATCACAGTGGAACTTTTAACAATATGCCTTAAATTTGTCTAATTTCCTTTCATGAAAAACAAACAACATCCCTCTGCATGTATTCAAAGTGTTAATTAAAATGTGAGCATTTTTAATCATACATTTTTCACTTTTATAATGTTTTACATTGTAATAGATGTATGCAAGCGCATAATATGCAAGGACTCACCCTATAAAAAGAAAATGTTTAATAAATATCCAACCACTCGTGACTATCTCTACCAGTGTTCTATACAAATCGTGGGCATGTAGAACAACTCAAACCCTTGATTCATGTGAATTGAATGTTAATTAAGTCCCTTTACATAAGTGCTACTTTTCACAAAACTTTAATCACCCAGTCCTAATCAAAATTACCAGAGAAAAGTCATAGTATACTAAGGACTTACTCCTGAATAAACATGTATGTTTCGCGTAACAAGCACATATTCTTTTGCAGACAAAATTCAAGGGTTTTGGGTGACCATCCCCAGGTACATTCCATTTGATTCAATGGCCAATATCCAAAAAGCAATTTCTAAAGTGGGAATCACTTGTTATTCTGCTTGTTACATTTGAAGATCCTGCACAAATGCTGCAACCCTGAAAACCAGCAAACAGCGTTTTGCTGCTGCATCAGCACCTTTGGATGTAATTTCTTGCCCACCATCATAAACTAAGAAGAAACTGCCATAGAGACATATAAAAGCACAGAATCCATGCTGTAAAAAGAATAATGTCATATATTCTTTTACACTCACTCATGCATACATATATATAAATTGAGAGTGAGGAAAGGCAGAAGAGAAATGTAACTGGAGCTCAACGACTCCAACCAAAAAGAAAAGGTAACAGAAGGCCATTAGATGTAGAAGACCGTGTATGGAAAAACGTCGCGCTTATTATTACAGTCGTGCACGACAGAGGGCAACATCCCGGACGCTGCGGCTGCTATGGCAGAAGAAGAGAGATTACGGGGGACTGACACACACATGCCAGGGAAGAGCAGAACAAACTGGCCTTTCTCGGCACGGGCATCGCACGGGCAAGACAGAACGCTGGACCGCGGGGCATAATTAAGGCTCTCCTCCTTCCCGCCCCCTCCTTAGTCACAAACCCGTCGAGGGGGGAAGTGAAGCGAAATGGGGTGGGTGGGAGAGGCTGTAGCGAAGGATGGGCTTCCGCAGGTTTCCACGCTGCACTCACCGGTATCCGCAATGACTCCCCAGCCCTGTGAAAGCAGCAGCGTCAAAAAGAAGAGGCGGAAGATGCCAGGTCGGGGCCTCCGTGCCGGGCAAGAGGCTCCGGCGGTGGAGGAAGGAGCGGTCCGAGGGCGGCTGCTGCTCTTGTGGTGGCGGCCGGAGAAGGGCTGCCGCAGAGGACTCCTGCCAGGCGTCTTCATGGCTCATAGCTTCCCCCGGGCGGCGGCGGCGAGTGGCGGCGGCGGTGAAAGTGAGGCGCAGGAGACGGACTATGGGGAGTGGCGGAGGCTGCAGCCCCTCCGACGTGAGGAAGGCGGCAGCCGAGCGGCTCACGGCCGCGATCGCGGCGCCTGTTCCCCCATAGCGAACGGGCGAGCGAGCGGCTGAGCAGTTGGGAGTGGCGCGTCGTCTCTCCCCGCGCGACGCTGCTGCTCCTGCGGCGGCTGCGGCGGCACTCGCCTCGCGCCTTTCCAGCCGCCCACCTCCCCCGCCCGCTGCTCGCTTGGCCGTTCCCGAGAGCAAGCGCGAGGCCGGGCGGGCGGGCAAGCGCACGCGCACCCCCCACGCTCAGGAGCCGCGCACGCTCTCAACCACCGCTGCGGCTGCTACGCGGGGCGCCGCTGTCCTCTGCTGCCCCTTGGCTCCGCCAGCTACCACTCGCTCGCGCTCCCCTCGCCCACTCAGCCATTCACCTTTCAAGGCCCCGCGCGCCGCGCCGGGTGACGTCGCCTCCCAGCCCCATTCGTTGGAGCTGCGACAGCCGCCCGCTTCGTCAGCCGGGCTGGTGGAGCGCGCGCGCACCCCGAGCGAAGGAGCCCGGGCTGCGCGTCGGGGAGGCAGAGGAAGGCGCGTGCGGAGAGGGAGGGGAGGACGTTCCCCTGCACCAGGTCCCTCCTAATGGCCCCCGAGCCGAGCGATGGCCCGCTTGGTGGCACGGACGCACCCAACGAGATGCAGGCAAAGGGGAGCGCGCACGCGCGCTCCCCCTGCCGAGTGCGGCGCAAGGTGATAAGCAGGTGCTGTGATGCGGCATCTCGGCACCAAAAGCCTGCATGCGGATTCCTCCGTCCCTATCCCTCCTCACTTCGTGCCAATGTAATTCTTGCCGTGCTGGCTTCCTCCCATTCGGGTTTTGTTGCAGAGACACCCACAGAGAGAGAGAGAGCACGCAGCTCCATTATTTAGCTTCCATATTCCCAAATCTCAAGCTTTTACTGCTCGTAGATTCTTTTGATTTCCACGCTTTTAAATTTTTTTCAGATGGCTTGGTACAGATAACGCGCAGATATTTTTTTTTCCTCGTCAGTTTCTTCTCCCCATCATCCCCACCTTATTTCTCCAAAGATTTTCGTGCCTGTCCACATCATGCAATGATGTGTTAAGCCCACTCCAGAATTACACCCCCAAAAGTGTAAGATAGAAACATAGAAACAGAGCAAGTCAGAGGGGGCCTTCCGGGCCATCTAGTCCCCCGGCTCCACTCACGACACACCCACCATGTGCATGTCCAGCCTATCTTTGAACACCCTCACCAATGGGGCCTCAACCACCTCCCATGGAAGCCCATTCCACACCCTTGGGGTCCTAACTGTCAGGAAGTGCTTCCTGGCATCTAAATGGAACCTTGGCTCCCTGAGCTTTGCTCAGTTGGAGTGTGTCCTGCCTTCCTCTGCAGGGGAGAACAGGTCTCTACCTAGCTCCATGTGACACACCCTCGCATACCTGCATGTTGCCAACAGATCTCCGAGTCTCCTTCAGACTGAAGAGACCCAGTTCCCTCAGTCTTGCCTCACATGGCATCCCTTGCAAACCGGCCACCAACCTTGTGGCCCTGTGCTGCACTGACTAACCTAGCTATATCCTTCCTGTAATGATGGGCCCAAAACTGAACACAATACTCCAGTTGCGGGCGCACCAGAGTCGTATACATTGGTAGTGCTACAGTGGTACCTCGGCTCACGAACGCCTTGGTTCACAAACAAATTAGGTCACAAACAAAAATTTCATTAAAATTTTGACTTGGATCGTGAACTCCGCATTGGGTGGCAACCAAGATCGCAGCCATCTCCCTGCCCCCCCGCCGAGTGGGGAGATGGCCACGATCGCAATTCTGTTCGTGCAGGGAAGATATGCGTGATCACAGGCACATTCCTGCAGGAAAGATGAGCGCAATCTTGGCCATCTCCCCCGTGGCTGTGCTGTGCTGCGCCCATCTTTCCTGCAGCAGCGCGCCCATGATCACGCACGTCTTCCCTGCACGAACGGAATTGCGATCGTGGCCATCTCCCCACTCAGGCGGGGGAGGGGAGAGATGGCCGTGATCGCAGTTGCTTTCATGCAGGGAAGGCATGTGTGATCACAGGCACTCTCCTGCAGGAAAGACAGGTGCAATCTCAGCCATCTCCCCCCACCCCCCAACCAGCACGATTGGGGCCATCTCCCCAGCCCCAGCACACCCCGTTCATGTCCGTCTCTCCCTATCCCAGCACGCCTCGTTCGCGTCCATCTCTCTGTCCCCCAGTGTGCCATTTGCACCCACCTCCTCCTCCCCCAGTGTGCCCATGATCACGCCCATCTCTCCCCCGCACCCCCCCAGCGTGTCAGGATGACGGACACCTGCAGGGATGACAGGCATGTGCAGGGATGACAGGCACAATCTTGGTCGTGCTGGGGTGGCAGGGAGATGGCCCGGCTTGTGCTCGGGTGGGGTGGGGGGGAGGAGATGGCAACGATCTTTGTTGTTGTCACTTTGCTTCACATTTTTCTAATTTAAAAAATGGTTGCAGAACGGATTAATCTTATTTACATTGAACCTTATGGGGAAATTTAACTTGGCTCATGACCAATTTGGGTCACGATCAGACTCCTGGAACAGATTAAGTTCGTGAGCCAAAGTACTACTGTACTTCTCTCGATCTAGAAGCCACACTTCTGGTTTGCAACTGAGGGTTGCGTTCACCGTCTTGATCACAGCATCACACTGCCGATTCATGTTTAGCCTGCAGTCAAGTGGCATCCCAAGATCCCTTTCACAAGTGCTGCTCTCCAGCCACTTGTCCCCTAACTTATACTTATGACACCCATTCCTATGCCCCAAGTGCAAGACCTTGCACTCATCCACATTGAACGCCATCCTATTCTCTCCTGCCTACTTCCATGGTCTGTCCAGACCCTTTTGGATCGAGTACCTGCTCCTCAGTTGTGGCCACTGCTCCAGTTTTAGTGTTGTCTGCGAATTTGATCAGCACACTGTTCATCCCTTCTTCCATGTTGCTGATGAAAAGATTAAACAGGATCGGCCCCAGGACAGAGCCCTGGGGGACCCCACTTGTCACTGGCTGCCATCCTGATTATTTCCTACTAATAGTTACCCTCTGCTTTCGGTCAGTCAACCATTCCCTAATCCATCGGACAGTGCATTGGTCTATCTCAAAACTCCTCAGTTTCTCAACCAGGATATCATGGGGCACATTGTCAAAGGCCTTGCTGAAATCCAGGTAAACCACATCCACTGCATCCCCTCCATCTACCCACCTTGAAACCTTGTCATAGAATTCTACAAGGCTTGTCTGGCAGGACCTGTTTTTGCGAAACCCGTATTGTGTGATAGCCTTCCTTCCCTATCTAGCATCACTAGATCTCTTGCTATTATGAGCCTTTCCATTGTTTTTCCTACAATGGATGTGAAGCTAACTGGTCTGTAATTCCCCATGTCCCTTCTACTACCTGCTTTGAAAATTGGGACCACTGATGCCACCCTCCAGTCCTCTGGAACTTCACGCTGTTCTCCACAAGGCCTCAAAAATGGAGGCCAGCGGGTGTGAAAGAACCCCTGCTGACCCTCGAAGTACTCTCAGCTGTATCCCGTCAGGGCCTTGCACCTTTGTAACATCCAGTCCCTAAGAAGCCCCTCAACTTATAGGGGGTGACTCTAATCTGTGCCCCTAAGTCCTCGGTCTCATCTAATCCCCCATGTGGATCTCCCCCATCCTGCTTTGGGGAGAACACAGAGGCAAAATAGTCATTTAGCATCTGTGCCTGTTCCCTCGTATCAGTCACTGGATCTCCTTCCTCCTTATTTAGTGGTCCCACTACTTGTCTCTCCTTCCTCTTCCTATTTACATGCTGAAAGAAGCCCTTGATATTCTTGGCAAGTCTCATAATCAGCCTTAGCCTTGCGAAGAATCCTTCTGCAACGGGCCTCCTTCTCCCGGTATACCTTTTTGTCTATTTGCCCAGTACCCATTTCCTATGGAGGTTCCTCTTGTGTCCAATCCCTCTAACCACCTCCTTTCGCAACCATGGCAGTGCTCTCCTTTGCCTCCCCGCCTTACTAACTAGAGGTATCGTCAAGGCTTGCACCTCCAAAACCTCCCTTTTGAGTGCTGTCCACCCCTCCTCAACTTGCTTGCCTTCCAGTAACCTATCCCAGGAGACTTTCCCCAGTCTGGCCTTCAGTTGACCCTCTGTTTGAAAAACCCTTCATCTATAGCTTCTAGCAAGCGATGTGACCTTGCTGAATGAGTCTCCCAACTAATATCCGGGATATTGAAATCTCCCATAATTACTGTGTCCCTCCCCCGATATATCCTTCGAATCTGATCTGTCAGGACATCATCCAGGGTCTCAAGTTGACCTGGAGGGCAATAATATACCCCCACTGTCAGGTCCCTTTCCCTGTCAAAACCGCTTAGTTTCATCCAGACTGCCTCTACCAGATCCCCATCTGTGCTGCATTATATCTCACTACATCCTATCTCTTTCCTGACATACAAAGCTACACCCCCCCACCCCTCTTTCCCTTCCTGTCCTTTCTAAACAGGTGATACCCCTCGATGTTTACATTCCAGTCTTACCTTTCATCCCACCAAGTTTCCATGATCCCCACCCTCCTATTCCCAGGAGAGCTTCAAGCTCTTCCTGCTTATTACCTATGCTCCTAACATTGATGTATATGCACCTCAACTCCTTCTCACAGCTCACAGCTTCCTTTCTTTGGAATTCCCAGCCTCCTACTTCCTCCCATCTTTCCTGATACTGGCCCCCTCTTCGTAGGAGTCCTGTCAGTCCCTGCAGTACCTCTAAAACCCTGCTCCCAGAGCCCTGATCCTCTCCCCACATTTGTCCAGTGCAGACAAGTTTCTGGGGGGGCTGAACACGCCCCCCCCCCAGTTCAGTTTAAAGTTTTCTGGACAAAGCTCACTAGAGCATCTCCAAAGGACCTTTTCCCCATCCTCGTGAGGTGCAACCCATCCCTTACCAGAAGTCCATTGGCAAGAAACCGGGTGCCGTGATCGAGGAAGCCGAAGTGTTCCTTCTGGCACCACACCCTAAGCCAGTCGTTCACCTCAGCGACCCTCCTTTCTCTGCCTGGCCCAAATCCCTGGACCGGTAAGATCAATGAGAAGGCCACTTGGGCCTTTAGGTCCCCAAGTTTCTTCCCCAAGGCCTTGAAGTCACATGGTAGGCATGTCATGAGTGGAGCCGGATGGAGCTGGGGGTCAGACTAGATGGCCCAGGAGGCCCCTTCTGACTCACTCTGTTTCTATATTTCTAAGTCCTTGGTGATCCTGACCACACGCTGCCTATGTCATTTGTCTCCACATGGATCACCAGAAGCAGCTGATGACCCCAAGAGCAAACAAGATGCTCTACTTTATCCTTCACATGCCAGATGCGTGCGCCCGGCAGGCAACAAACCTCCCTCGCCTCAAGGTCAGGGCGGCACACCACCGCCTCAGTGCCCCTCAGCAGGGAGTCCCCAACGACAATCACCTGCCGCCGTGTCTTCCCAGTGGTGGTAGGCAGCCGTGCCCTGGCCCTCGCCTCTCCTACAGCAGCTCCCTTGCTGCTTGTGGTCCCAGACTCGGGGTCTTGCTGGTCCCCCAAGGCTTTATCAGCCGCAGCCTCCCCAAGCAGAGAGAACCTGTTTCCCAGCTCCAGATTGGTGCCAGGAGAAAGAGGAGGCCATGCTGGCCTCCCCTGCCTGCAAGTGACATGCCTCCATGTCTCCCCGGCTGCTCCTCCTGTGACCCCTCCCTCAACCCTCTGTCTAGAGGGGAGCTGCTCCTGGGGGGCCTTGAGAGCTCTCTCAGCCCTCAGGCACCTCACCTCCTCCTGTAGGAGGGTCACCAACTTGCACTGAGGGCAAGTGTATCCCTGCCTCTCCTGAGGCAGAAGGGCAAACATGTCGCAGCTGTCGCAGCGGACAGCCACACCTGTGATTCCCACCAAGGCCATCTCCTAGCCTGCCATTGGGAACCCCTCAAAGACCCTACCTTGGTCCCCCATCTTGTCTGTCCTGCACTACTCCTCACTCGCCCAGTTCTCCCAGACAAAACCCATACACACACACAAGGATAAAATAAAAATTTTAATTGTGTGTGTGTGGTGTGTGGGGGGGAACAAAACAAAAAGCTACCCCCAGGGAAGGGAGTCCCTGGGCAACCCGGGCCACAGCTAAGGGATGCAGAAAGGGACAATGCCCTTAACACGTTGCCATTGGTGCTACCAACGGCTGAGCACAGCCTCTCAGGCTGGTGGCCCCGCCCCTCTGCTTCCTCCTGGCCTCTCTGGCCCCACCTCCTTGCCTCTCCGCTGCTCCTGGCCCTCTGCTCTTCTGCCCAGCTCCTGCCTTATCTTTGCCGGTCCCCTGGGCACCCTCAGCACTCTCTCCCAGCCTCTGCTGCTCCGCTGCTCTGCCAAGAGGCAAGAGCCAAAAGCAAGATCTCTTGCACTAATTTCTGAACAGTGAACAAACAGAGAGAAAGAGACTGGACTGATACTCTTAGAAAGGGTATGTGATTGCAAGAACATTCAATTTATAATATAGGAAGATACCAGAAAATGCAATACATCACTAACTGTACATATTAGATGTTAATGATTATGTAGGAAGTAGAGACCATTTCTTCTACTGCACAATCATCGTATTTGTGCCAGTCTTAATGCAAAACCATTGTAGGCATCTTCTGGGTGAAACTGCTAGGCATCTTACAGCTAGAAGGATGCTATAGAAATCCAAACAAATATAAACAAACATTTTTAAATTGCCAGACAAAATACTAGGAAGAGTTCCCTTGCATCTTTTCACAGCAAAAATGCACACTGTGAAAAGATGCAGGAATGAGGTGCTTTACACCTTTTCAGTGGTGCTCCCTTGTTTATGGAAATTTGTCTCTCCTGATCATGGTATGGCCACTACAGTGCAGGTGTTCAAATGAGACCTGGATCTTTTTTTCCTGAAACAATCACCCACCATGGGCTTCTGAACCCAATGCAGTTTCTGCAGGATGCAGGCCTCTCACAGCCAAGCTACCCCAAAAACCCGTAGTTTGGTCTAGGGTTGTTCTTGGCCACAACTGGTTGTCCTGTCACCCAAACCTAGTAGAGTGAATTCATTGTGGTTTGTCAGAAAAGACTACAGAGCTGCTTAACAAGAGTCACAAAGCCTCCTACCACGCACTTTTGTAATCTTGCCAGTGATTGCCTTTCCACCAACTCATTCCTCAGTTTTTTTTCTCATAAGCCTCAAAACTGTAGTTGGAGACTTGGTCTTTTTTTTTTAATGCTGTTTTAAAACAATATTTTGCAAGTGCATGCTTACAGCTATCCAAATGCAAGGCTAATTCTGCACAGTTGTCAGCTATTATTTGCCTGACTGTTACCTGAAAAGCACCAGTAAATTGGGGAGGGGGAGTAGGACATTGAGGGTCTTACAAATTCATGCAGACACTTCTGCACTGGATCCTTGCCCTGCCTGGCTTATAAAAGACAGCAAGGGAGAAATAATAAGGTACCTCTTTATGAAAGGGAGTGGTTCCATTCCACCTGAAATAGGTAAGGATTAGACCACACCCAAAGAAATCCTCCCCCAACCCATATGAACTAAATAACTTTAGGCTAGTAGCAAATGTTCCTTCCTTAGGCAAAGTCCTTTCCTGAGCAGGTGCTTGTTAATGAATTCCACTCTGAAATGTGGCTGGTTATCTAGGTGCATTTTAGTCCATGTTCAGGCAGAATACTTGCACAAAAACAGCTTTGGTCCTTTGCTGGGGGAGAGATAGGGAGTAGTCTTACCCCATTGATACCTCTGAATCTCTTAGTGGCTTTTGGTACCATCAGCCATGGTATCCATCCAGGGTGACTGTCAGAGTTGGAAGTACGAGTGCTGGACTGTTACCCAGAGAACTGTCTCCAGAAGGTGGTGCTTGGGGAATATTGTTCAGCCCCATGGATTCTCCAGCATGGTGTTCCTCAGGGGTCTGTCCTGTCCCCCATGCTGTTAACAGCCATATGAAGCCACAGAGTGGGGTCATCTGGACTTTTGAGGTATGCGGGTGCTGTGCGGCTTTGTTTTTCCTTTTCACCCCCATCAGGTGAAGCTGTGGACATGCCAGCCGGTGCCTGGCTGTGACCACGGACTCGGTGAGGGCTGACAGACTGAAGTTCAGTCCAGACAAGATGGATGGTTCCTCTGGCCAGATGGAGGGTGTTCAGCCTCTTCTGGGTGGGATTGCACTCCCCATGAAGGAGCAGGTTCGTCATTTGAGGGTCTTCCTTGAGCCTTCTCTGTCACTTGAGGCTCAGGTGGTCTCAGGGGCATCAAGTGCTTTCTACCAGCTCTGACTGGTCATCTAGCTGTGTCCCTACCTGGACAGGGATACTCTGGCTGCAGTAATCTACACTCTGGTGATCTCTAAACTAGGTTACCACAATGCACTCTCCATGGAACCATCCTCCAAGACTGTTCAAAGCTGCAGCTGGTGCAAAATGCAGCGGCTAGACTAACTGCTGGGCCCCATAGATATGAACACATATAAGACCAGTTCCACTCACTTGCACTGACTGTTTGTATGCTTCTGTGCTTCTGTGTTTTAAGTTATAAAAGAAGAGGGCTTTCTCAATGGTGACTTCCCATCTATGGAGTGCCCTCCCCACAGAGGCCAACTGGGCATCAACCTGGTTAGCTTTTTGATTCCAGGACAAGACAGCCATTTATACAAAGGCATTTGAAGACATGCATAAATATGCAAGAAGTTAATGGGATCACCCATCCCAGATGTTTTACAGATCTATGCTTCATTTCATGTTGTTTTAGAATTTTTCTAGTTTGATTTAAATGTTTGGGTTTTAGAATAATCAGTTTTGGTATTTTATTGTATTACTTTATGAACTGTAAACTGTCCAGAGGGCTTTGGATGGTATAGAGATGAAATACTGTTCTTAAAAATAATAACAATCTACCTCTTAGAGGTGAGGCTGATCCTGCCTTTTAGGCAGAGGCTTGGACTAGATTAACTTTTGGTGTGTCTCGCCACCATGTGTGCTAGAAGTCTTTAAGTGGATACTGCAGGATCTTATTGGATCCAAGCAGTAGACAGCATTTTTAATCAGCTTCTGTTCTAGCCTAACTATGCAGGAAATGTTCCAGAAATGTGGTACAGATTTAACCTGAAGGCTCCAAACCCAGAAACAAAATGTGTTCCAGCACTTTGGTTAGAGAAGCAAGCATGTCATTAGACTGGGTTTAAACATGAGGAAAGCTGTGAGCCACAAAGATGAATCTGCCGGTCTAAACTGACCTGGCTCCATCAGTGATGCCAGGTGATTGCAGGAATGTTAATTCTCACTACTGTGCAGTTCTCCCTACTTTCCACAGCACTCTCTAGCATTCTCAGAGCTACCAATGCTATGAATGTTTGAAAAGACAAATTTAGCTTCAAAGAAACATGATGAGAAGCCCGTTCTTCCTACTCATTCAATGGCTACAGAAATTAGGAAGTGTGCAAGTAAGCATCTGCTTGGGCAAAAAACAACATCCTCCTGCAAATGCAGTGCAATAAGCATTTCAAAATGGATGTTTCTCTTTGGGCCAGAGCACATAGCTTAATACACCTCCATCATCATCATCATCATCATCATCATCATCTTCTCTTCACAATACATTTTCCAAGGGGTATGTAGCATTCTGTAGTCTGGCCAACAAGATGATGTTTGTTGCATCCATTTTTCTTTCTACAAAGCATGTTGAGGATAAATAGATCATTCACATCCCTTGCATTTTGGACTCTGCTCAGTTTGTAGATGTCCATGATGGTATCCAGAATGCTGTCTAGTCCATATTCTGGAACGATTTTAAGTTTTTGAAAGTGTAGGACACAGACAAGATTGCAGCCTGCCATATGTCTACTTGATCTCCACCCTTCCAGGCTCTAGCATCAAGCTGGAGTGAGCTGACTGGCTACATCCAGGAAGTAATAAATGTCTCTGGCTGAATGACATAGTCCCAGCTATCTTGAAAGAAGCAGTCGTGCATGAGGAAAGCTTATTTGGGCCTCTAAGATTATTCCAGCTATCAGCCAGTGACAGTATACCTGTTGTGGACAATGATCTTGAGTGGATCTTTGATGGGTAAGACCATTTTCCATTGTTTGGGTTTATTTCAGCCTGGATTTCTAGCCAGGGATTGGCACAAAATGCAGCTTTGTTAGCCCTGATGGTTGGCCAAGGCTGGGAGATGAACCATCTGTGTGACTCCTGGACTTCTTGGATGTTTGCAGTACTCCTGACCAAGGCATCCTTCTGGAGCAACTGAGGTGTGTTGTAGAGGCCCCTTTGCTGCCTCAAAGGCCATTTCCAGAAGTTCTTTGAACCCAAGATGGAGAGCAGTGGGGCAAAGCCAATGGGCTCATGGCCTCCAGAAGCACTCCTTGAGACCACAGCCTAATCAGGAGCTGCTCTCCTACCCATGCTTTCTTCTGTAATAGGGAGGGGCTTTGTGAAGGTGGGAGGGACTCACTGGAGGCTTTTCTGGGCCAGATGGAGGTTTTTGCGGGCTGATGGGGCAGACTGAATGTGACTTCTGGGCTGGAGGTTCACTTTCTTGGCTCAGAACATGTCTGAAGCACAAAGTTGTTTGTAGCAAGAGTAAAATACATTCTTACCCACACAGCAGATACTGGAAGCTCTGATGTCAGTGGTACAGTTTTTAAGTTTTAGGTTTTAATTATTATTAAACTTATTTTAAAAATAAGTTAATTTAATTAATTTAAGTTAACTTATTGTTTTAAGTTAATTTATTGTCTTATTTTGTTACTGGAAGGCCTGGAGGAATGTTGTCCATGGGGTCGCGATGGGTTGGACACGACTTTGTGACTAACAACAACAACAGATTGTCTTATTGTTTCGCATTTTACACACAGTATATATTGGTTTGTGAATGTTTATGCAATGATGCTGTATTTTCCTGTGCCATACGAAATAAATAAAAGTGGGATGATGTATCTACTCTCATCATCACCTGGAACTTGAAGGAGCTTTCCATGGTGTTGAACCTGGCTGACCCAGTTCAGCACCATGGAGAACTCTTTAAACCTTCCCAGATGAGTAAACTGCAGTGCTGGCACTGAAGCCAGCACCCTTCACTGTTCAAATGTTACAGATTTAAAGCCTGTCAAAATGAAGGTGTCATCATATCTGATAAAAGAGATACCACAGAATGGATTTCCATTGGGAGGACAACCCTGAGTGGTATTGTCCCAACTGAGCCCTTTGAGTTCTTGTCTGTATGGCTGGAGGGACAGAATTTGTCACAGATTGTGTCCCTGGGAAGTGACTAGGGGCTTATTATGATGTCCTGTGGCAAAGGTGCTACTCTGAGGAGGTTATAATTCCAGACACAGCCTCTTCCTCTCCATCCATTCTCTTCATGGTTGGCTAGATAACCAAAGGCAGATGACCTATGACATCTCTTTCCGATGTGGTTCCTACATTCCTCTGATCGTACTGTTTCCGTTTCCATGGTTCCTTGTTCAAATGGCCTCTGTCCTTTTGCCTGCTCCCTCATGCTTGACAGAGGTGCTCTAGAACTGGCAACATGCTTTACGTTGTGTGTGGAAGGGAGTGTGACCTGAAGGAGTGCCTCCTCCATAATTTCCCAACTGGACACTAAGGACCTCAGAGGGCCTTGTCCCATGTGTTCTGCCAAGCAAGGCAAGGCACATGGCCACCAAGGAGAGGTGCTTTGTCGGAGTGGAACCTCATCCAGGCCCTTCCCAGACAGGCTTGCCTATGCTGTGGTCCTTTGTTGAAGACCCTTTTATCCTCCCAGGCATTTTGAGCACAGTGATTGTAGATCACTGCATCTCATTTCCCAGCCCTCACAGTCCTCATCCAAAGAATTGGTGTCCCCAGCCCTGGAAAATGCACCAAGAATAACTGCCTCTTTCACCCCACATCTTCTGAATCTGCTATTTATATTTCAGATAGGCACAAGGAAGACTGATGTGCACTTCCCGTGACATGCATGGAGCAGCTCAACCTTTTGTGAGGAAGGACTGTGCCTAACTGTTAGACTGTGCCTAACTGTTAGACAAGCGCCTAACTCCCCTCACACATCCCATCCCAAAGCACCTCAGACTTCCCCTCTCCCATTCATGTGTAGCCTAGTTTGCCCTTGGAGAGAATTCACGTGTCAGGATCAGGGCCTGAGTGACCCTGCAAGTGCCTTCAGAACCAGGAAGACCTTTGCAGGCACTTTCATGGAACAGCTGAGGAGCAATTATGCAGTGTAGCTGGAGGCCCTGGAGACCAGCCTCAAAGGCTTCCTGACACTGCTGCTCTTTGCCACAGCAATGCAGGTAGTCTCCAAAACTCTCTTGTGCTCTGGCCTCAGCATCACTGTGCTTTGGACTTTGCTCTAGCCCTGCTCCAGTTGCTCCAGCTTACTCCATTGTGCTCCAGTCTTCTCCTGCTTGCTCCAGTTGTTCCTGCCTTGCTCTTGTTTGATCCTGCGTACCCTAGTCTACCTTTGCCCTGCTCTTATGTAGTCTTGCTTGTTCCAGTTGTTCCTTCCCTGCTCCAGCCCACTTGTGTTGGGACCACCCTTATGTGACTGTCTTCCTGGCATCAGACCACTGGACTGTTTCTGCACTGTGCTTTCTCTCCCCTACACAATCTTGGATTGCCTGCTACCTTGACCCTGACCCTGGACTGTTGACCATGTCACCTGTCTTTAGCCCTACTAAGCAGCACGATTTTGCTTCACAACAGCACCCTGGTCCTTGCACTCTACTGACCTCAGCTGCCACCCATATCCCGGTCCTTGCATCACAGGCATGTTTCCATTTCCTGCACATGAAGCAGGCCTTAGTCCAGCGACCTGCCCAAGGCCACCTGCCTGCATTTCAACCAAGAAGCACCCCTGCTGATCTCGGGGAGCCTCCTTCTGAGCTGACATATGTTGGCTTGTGCAGCCCATTCCCTGGCAGGTCAGAGGCTCCTTATCTCCATAACTTCCTTTCTAGCTGCTGCACCACACTGGCCAATGTGTATGTAATACAAGCTGAATATGCTGCTTGAGTAATCAACAGACTCTGCCAAGCCATGCACATAATATTCTTCCATGAACCCTTATCTCTGCTGAAGAACATCCAGCCATCAGCATTAATCAAACTGAACAGTCTTAACAAGACCCTCTGTTGAAAAGAAGAAAGATAATATGCCGGTTTCAACAAGCAGATTCATTGGTTCCAGTCTGGTGGGAAGAAACAAGGATGCCCATTAAATATTTAAACTGGATCCAAATGAAATTCTATTCTTAACAATGATGAGGTTTCATGTCCTATAGGAATTGGGATCAATATGGGGTCTTGTTACTGCAAAAGGCAGAATTAGCAGTTACAAAATCTGCTCATAATTTTAGGAATTCTGATTTGTGGGTGTTCCTAACAAAAAACAACTTTTTTCACTTCTCTTATTTCAAAGGTTTTGTGCATCTCTTGTATCTTTAATTTAAAATCTAAAGGGAAATGGAAGGCCTCAAAATTGCAGCTACTTCCTAATGCAGAGCTAGGTAACTTGTAGCCATCATGATGCTTTAGCCTATAATTCCCATGATTTCTCACCATTGACTATGCTAGCTAGGGCTCATGGGAACTGTAGGCAAAAGCATCCAAATGGCCACAAATTACCTGCTGTGGTCCTGGTGGGAAACTAACTGCCAGTAGAACAGGTTATAATATGGATGCTTGAATCTGCATAGCTCAGTGGGGATTTTATTTAGATGTTTGATTCCAGTGGCATTTTGTTGTTTTGTTTAATAAAGGAGTAGTACAGAAAATTGGTACTATCAGAATTATGCTTTTAAGAACTGAGACTGTGTCTTGACTATCAGATGAAGGCATTTTATGTTAAGAGTGGCACCACTTTTCTGAACCTTGAATAGTACTAGAAATATGTTACAGTGTGCATTGGTTCCTGAAGGCCTAAGGCCCAGAAGAAAATGAAGAATTTAAAAGCATGATGGGACTGACCAGACTGAGAAAACTGAGAGGCCGGGAGTGGTTGGAGAATGGAACATAACAGATAAGATAAGCCCATGCTGTACCATCCAGAGAGACAATGGAATGTGATGAGAGTGTGTGTGTTCAAGATAGAGACCAGCACGTTCTGTGTGTCAGCTCTGCTCAGAGGAGTTCACTGTTCGATCCAGTTGGACTAAGCTGATAGAGTCAACTTTAAGGTATACAATGACTGGGCTTTCCAGCTCTCATGTGTGCCAGAACAGCACTGCAACTGGTCACCCACAGTCCCGATGGATCACCGAGAGGGTCCATTGGCTGTATGAGTGTTGCATGAATGTGAGTGTGAATGAGGCCTCTTGATATTGTTGCTGATGACTGCTGAACTTGTATTCTTATACTTCTGTATTCTTTATATCATAGAATAAATGTCACATGCATAGTGTTTAAAACCAGATCTGGTGTTCAGTCTCTCTTTGAGAAGGGCTTTCCTTAGAAACCTGATAGTCTTCTCTTTACTGAACCAAGGACCGCTTTATTACAGTCACAAATATTCCCCTATTTCAGGGTTCTGGAGAAAGGAATGGGCATGAATTTTGTGTTATGTCCTCAGTTTTAGTACAAACTCTCACAAAATCATATCCCCTTGTTTGTCAAAGATGTAAGGCAGCCTTTTTCCAGCCTGGTGCCTTCCAGAAATTTTGGACTGCAACTCATCATCATCCCCACCAAGCAAGATCCATGGTTAGGCTGGCTGGGAATGATGGCCAGAAGTGCCAGGTAGAAGGAAGAGTTATGTATTTGCTGTAAGACCTCAGGGCAGAGCATGGGCCCGTCTTTCACACACCACAGACTGGTCAGATAGACTTGTTGTCAGGTTCTGAGGAAGAGGTGGAGGAGTGAGGTGGGGAAGAGGCCTTTGGAGTTCCAAGGCTGCCTAGTGAAGGTCCTCAGGCAGACATGAGAATTGACCTGCTTTGGAAGGGGCAGAAGCATTTTCATAAGTGGGGGAGGAGGAGCATATGCCAGACTCAGTCCTTGCGCTGGTAAGGAAGAATCAGGAGAAATGAGCTGCTCAGCTGGAGGGGCTTTGTGTTCCCACCATCTGGCCCTCAAGTAGCAAGAGCTCCTTGCAGCTTTACTGAAAGGAAGGGACTGACCAAAAGTTTCCAGTTTGGATCCAACACTTTATGTGGGCAGGAACTTATCTCTCATCTCTGGTAAAAGGCTATTTGGACTCCATATTGATCTGTAGTCTGTTGAGTTTCAATAAAAGAACTGAATTTCAAAGGATTGTCTCGAGTGTGATAACCAGAAGAAGGGAAAGAGAGAAGGGACCACCTCATGAGAAAAAACAGTGAAAGAAAATAAATTGTTGTTACGAGGTGAAGAGGCTGCTGGCTCAGGATGGGGAGGCTACTGAAGAAGAAAGAGGCCTCCGTAACAAGCTTTTCACTGAAACTACAGCTCCAGCCTATCTTCTTCTCTTGCTCCTTTACTAATAGCACTTATGGGGTACCTGGTTGCAAGAGCTTCAGATCACAGTGAAGGAGTAAGCAGACCAAAGCCATTCTGCCAAGATAAATGCTCTTGCCTTAGAGGTCACTCAAGAACAGACTGAATAAGAATGGAACATCTGGTAGCATCAGCAGGTTTTTCACCAGCCTCCGAAGAGCTGCATTCTTCAACAAGATAACACAGCTATGCAGGCCATGGGACTGTCTGTTGCCATGGAGAATGCCCAGCTGAGGAGAAGACTTCGGCGCTTGAGCCAATTAGAAGACAGACAAAGTCAAAGAAGGAGGGAGAGGAGTTTATCAAGCCCCCATGGGGAGGTGCATTCCTGTCCGGTGAAAAGTACGTCATAAATCTGAGATAGGTCAGAAAGGAGGGGGCAACTGTGTTGCTTAGAACTACCATTAACGGCTCCTGTATTATTCATTGCCTGTGTATCTCTGAAGTTGTTTGGAATAAAAGGCTTTAAACCCTTATTGCCTGTACCTGTGTAAGTAATTAGGAAGAGTGCTCCAGCCTCACTACAGCTTGCCCCCTCTCTCCTCCTCGACGCTCCACCATCCACAAGAGCATCGTAACTCACACAGCCAGGCAATGGTTTTATTGGAGCAGCTCAGAGATGGACTCCACAGCTCAGGCTGCCCCCCTGGAGATCAAAGCTTTACAAGATGAGAATGTCCTTTTGAGGGCTGAATCAGTGGCAGCAAACGAGGAGATTAATCATTTGCGTGCTGAAGTTGCTTCACTCCAAGTAGCAGCATCTACAGCGGTGACGGCTCCCCCGCCAGGCTTTGGAGCTAAAGTTGAAATGATGCCCAATGATGCCCCCACCTCCCAAGTATGATGGAAAGAGAGAAGGATTTACAACTTTCAGGGCACAATGTGAACTATACATACATCTTCGCCAAAACGACTTCACCGATTGAAAAGACCAAGGTAGGCTTCTTAATCAATCAGCTTTCAAGGATGGCTGCTCAATGGCAACTGCGAGACTGGTGGCTCAAGACCCCATTTTGAATGATGCAGCAGCTTTTTTGAATGCCTTGGGACTCTTTCTAGGCGTGGGGGCACACAAGGAAAGTTAAACGCCTGCGGCAGGGAACAGGTTCAGCTGCTGATTCAGTTTCAACTTTTGATGAATGACCTAGGATGGAATGAGGAAGCCTTGATGGTACAATATCAAGAGGGACTTAGGGGGGAGATTTTGGATGTATCAACTTACAACTTATCAACTTACAAAAATTGATGCTTGTGGCTATTCAAATTGACGTGCGGCTTGCTGAGCGGGCAAAAGAAAGGCGGGAAGGCTGCTCTGGCCTGTTGCCATATGGAGAGAGATTTTTTTCCGTGGACAGAGGCCAGGCCTCACCGGCCTTCACCTGATATGTTGCCAAGGCAACAGCCCAGCCTGAGCCCGAGCCCATGCAGCTGGGGGCAGCCAGGCCCCGCATTCAAAGAGGAGAGATTGATTACCACCATGCTACTGGACTGTGTTTTACTTGTGGACAAGGGGGGCACCTGGCTCACTCCTGCCCATGGAATAAGCAGGCGGGAAACTTCCAGTCCCAGTGTCATTGAGCACCGCGACACTGTGACCAACGGCAGAACCCCGGTGGTGCCCCGCCCCTAGAGGGCCTTCTTCAACCCAACACTTGCTGATCGATGTCACTTTGCGGACACCTCCTCTGCCTGAAATACAGGCCACAGCCTTGATTGATAGTGGTGCCACTGCTTCGTTTATGGATGAGAATTTTGCTGAAAAGCACTCCTTTCCAACATCAGTGTTGCCAGCTCCCCTCCAAGTGGATTTGATTCAGAGGCAGCCGTTGCAAGGGCTCCATTGCCACGCCAGTCTTCCCCATTGGTAAGACTGCAGATTGGTAAGCATCGTGAACAGGCTGTGTTCTTGTTAGTAAAAGATTTGCAATATCCCCTGGTACTAGGCATGGACTGGTTAGTTAAGCATGAACCTCAAATAGTGTGAGACCTGGGGCAAATACAATTTAACTCTGAGTTTTGCACCCTCCATTGCTTTGGCTCTTCCACACAGCCGCCTTCAAACTTTCCCCCAACATCCCTCACCACTTTGCCTCCTTGGTACCAGGACTTTTGGGATGTCTGTGATCCCCAAGAGGCTGACAAGCTGCCACGCCACTGCGCTTGTGATATGGAAATCCACTTATAGCCGGGGGCCACCCTCCCTTTTGGCAAACTGCGGCCCATGTCCCCCAAGGAGCTGCAAGTGCTCAAAGAATTCATTTCTACCAATTTGAAAAAAAGGTTTCATTCGTCCGTCCTCGTCGCCCACTTTGGCCACGCCCCTAATTGCTCCCTGGAAAAATTCAGATGAACCTAGAGTTTGTATTGATTTCCGCCGTCTAAATTCAATTATCGTCCCCAGTACACATTCCACACCTTTCATCTCTGAGATTTTTGAATGTCTGGGCCATGCAGCCATTTTTACTAAGTTGGCTCTGCAAAACGCCTACAATTTACTCCACATACGCCCTGGATACAAACCTTTGACCACAGTTGAATCCCATTTTGGCATGTATGAATTTACTGTTTTGCCTTTTGAGCTCGCAGGCACAGGCGCAGCATTTATGCAGTTGATAAAGTTGTTCACGACTTTTTGGATGATTTTTTGATTGCGTACTTGGACGATTTGTTGATTTTCTCCAACGACCCAGAGTCCCATGTGTGCCACATGTGAGCGGTCCTTCAACGCATGCAAGAGAATCACTTCTCTGCTAAGCTGGAAAAATGTGAATTGATGTATCTCAGGTATCGAATCTCTCGGAATGGATTACAGATGGATCCCAAGAAAGTGCATGCTGTACTGTATTGGCAACCATCTCGCACGAAGAGGGAGCTACAAAAGTTTTGGGGTTTTGCTAACTTTTATCGCTGGTTTATACCTCACTTCTCTCATTTGACAGCCCCTTTGACTGACCTTTTGAAAGAGAAGAGACGGAAATTGAATTGGCCTCCTGAGACAGCGGAGCCTTGAAATGCTATTTTGCTTCAGAAAACCATCTAATCCACCCCGATACGTCTGTTCCTTTGTGCTGCAAACTGACGCTTCTGATAGAGCTATAGCGGTGGTTCTTTTGCAAAGAGGAGGAGGGTCCAGCAGCGACCTCAGGCCTGTGGCGTTTTACTCCCGCAAACTCACAAGTTCAGAACAGAACTACACTATTTGGGAGAAGGAATCGTTGGCGATAAAAGCAGCCCTGGAGAAGACATTTGTTGGAAGGAGCCTCACCCGATCCTCATTCAAACTGACCATAAGAACTTGGTCCATTTTGCCTCAGCTAAGATCCTCACCCAAAGACAAGCACGCTGGGCGTTGTTCATTGCACATTTTCGTTTCCACATAGAGTATATTCCACCATCAAAGAACCTCCTAGCAGATGCACTGTCCAGGAAACTTGAGCATTTTGAGGGCAAAGAAGCATACCCTGAGCCTGCCCCTATCTTACGACCTGAAATGCTTGTGTCAGTCACTGCTTCGACCTCTTGGCAGGCAGACCTTCTCCGGGTCCAACAGGCCGACCCCTTTGTCCGGGCCAAGAGGGAAGAAAGGGAGGCAGGTACTCTACCTTCTGTTTACAACTTCGAGAATGGTTTATTGTTATATAACCAAGCTGCATACATTCCATTAGCACTTAGAGAATGAGTGTTGCAACAATGCCACGATTTCCCCTCCGTGGGTCATTTCAGGGTTTTTAAGACTTTGCATATGGTGACCAGGGACTTTTGGTGACCTTGAATACACTACGATGTCAAGTCTTATGTTCTCTCATGCCCCACTTGTCAACAGGCCAAATGTCAGCCCGGCAGGCCCTCAGGGTTGCTACAACCTCTGGGGACCCCTCCTGGCCCCTAGCACACTGTTCCTCTGGATTTTATCATGGATTTGCCCCTGTCTAGAGGCTTTACCACATATTGGTCGTCACAGACTTATTCACCAAAATGGCTCACTTTATTCCTTGTACAGGACTCCCCTCAGCCAAGACCACGGCCTCTCTTTTTGTGGCTCATATTTATAGGCTACATGGGTGGCCCCTTGTATTAATTTCTGACAGGAGTACTCAGTTCACCTCCAGGTTCTGGAGGGAACTCCTCGCCTTGCTCAAGGTTGAGTTGCGCCTCTCTTCAGCGCATCACCCTCAAACAGACAGCCAAATGGAGCATTTGAACGCAACCCTTGAGCAATACCTCCTTTGCTATGTAAACTACCAGCAAGATGATTGGTCCTCTTTCCTTCCCTTGGCAGAATTCACTTACAACAATTCCGTGCATGCTTCCACTTGGCAAACTCCTTTCTTTGCCAACCTGGAATACCACCCCCGTGCTTCTCCCTCTGCGCTCCCTGCTGCCTCCATTCCTGCTGCTGCAGATTTCCTGTATGACTTGGTTTCTGTACAGTCCTTGCTCAAGGAACAATTGAATCATGCCAAAGCTGCTTACAAAGAGGTTGCTGACCGGCACAGGCAGCCGGGGATTCCACTCCGTATAGGCGACAGGTTTGGCTGTCTACTGAATTTCTCCCCCTTTCCGTGCCTTCTCGCAAATTGGCCCACAAGTGTGCAGGACCCTTTAGAATCGTTGCCCAAATCAATCCAGTGGCCTTTCGCATGACAGTTTAGCAGAAGAAAACTAACGTTTAGGCCTCTGAACCCTTGGAGTGGGTTGGTTCAGAATGGCTGCACTTCACAATCAATCCAAGTTCTGAATGTAGAGTTACGTAAGTACCCTCTGCTATTATCCTTACCTGCACCTGCACTTTGTCTATCACCCTTGCAATGTGCTGTGTTGTGCTTTCTCTTTGTGCTTCCTTCTTGTGATAAATATACCTCATGAAGGAAGAAGACATTTCAGAGCAGCCACTTGATACTCTCCCTCTCCCTTTCTCAGTCCGGTATCTTCAACTGCAATGGCAGCAATTTTGTTATGTCAATTTTGTTAAGCTGCCAAAATAATATTAAAATGTTTCAGATTATGTCAATTAGATGAGGGAACTGCAGTTTTGTATAACTTTCTATTATTGGAAACTTCACCATATCCACCATAGGATGCCCACCTTGCTCAGATTAATGGGTTCCTTTTTGATTGAGGTGAATGGGTTTTTATCAGCAAAGATGAACAGTCTATTTTCAGGATCTGGAACTATACCCTGAACTGTAGCCACAGAGGCATGTGACCCAGTGCCCCGTCCCCACTTTTTGCAACATCTCAGTTTTCTTTTCTCATTAGCCAAGCTCCCATCAGACCACCTTCACGGACAGATTGAAGCTAAGTTTCTTTGCAAATTAAACCATAATTCAGCAATCAGAAGCTCCAGTGCAATAAGCAAACCCTCATTTCAGGAGAAAAAAATTAAGAAGAGAGTGAGAAAATGAGGGAGGCAGCAAAAACACTAATGCTCCTAATATCTTACAAATCATCATTGTAATTTAAGTGCAACGGCTAGATGAATTTGGGGGGTTGTTACCAATCAAGGTCTCAGATCAGATGAAGCACAGAACAGATTGGTTTATATAAAAACATAGTTTTGCCCATTTGCCAAGCGAGAGGGAAAAGGAACTGGAGGGGGAAAGCCAGAAGCAGGGACAGAGTGACAACATGCACTGCAGCACGAGCCAGGCAGGCAGGCAGGCAGGCTGTTTGAGGGCTCATGGTGTACATGATGGATGACTGAGCACACAGTGTGCGCTTGTCTTCCCCCCATGGGCATTTCAGGGGAGCACCAAGCCTTTCCCCCTTCCTTGCCCCTGTAAGGAGCCCAAGGTGAGGGGTTGGGTTCAGATGACACGGTGACCCACCACAAGTCAAAAAACCCATCTGTAAGCCCTGGGTCATCCCGGTGCTTTCTCCATCAAGCATGGGTCGCCCTGACTGAGCCATCCTGGGCTTGCTCAGTATAACAGCCCCTGTGGCTAAGGAGAGGTTGTGTGATGTGAACTCAGCCACAGTTGGTAGCCTTTGGGAGCTGTTCTCACATGTGCCTGGAGGGCAGAGCCATGACACATTTTCTCGACTGAAATGCGCCCTTCCCTGGCCATTGACTGAGTTGTCCCACTGCCACAGGAGTTCTGTGACTCCTGACCTCTGGGAACATGGGCACAGAGCATCTGGGGATGACAACAGGCAGGGCAACCTCCATGTGGTGAGTGCTGTACTAGAGTGTCGGACTTGGACCCACAAGGCTTCACTGCCGTGAGCTATGCATCTCCCTGCAAGCAGTATCAACCTCACCAGCATTTCTTTGCTTAATAATCTTTTTTTGTTACATTCAAGTCTCTGAGCATACACAGACAGAAATGTTGAACCTTTCTGCTGTTCATTACCCAGAATGCTCTTTATGAACCTTTCTGCATCTTTCTGTCTCCCAACATTAGAGACGGATTTGTATAACTGCTGGTGCTGATATTTGTACAAGATGACCTTTGAAAGTATGTTTCACTGCAAATGGAGGTTTAGGTCTGAGTTTTTGTTTTTCCTTCTAGCACCACCCAACCAGCTTTTCCTAAACACACTGCACCATTAGGAGATGGTTTAGCTATTTTCTTCCCTTGTGCATGGTCTGAACAGGGTTTTTGCTGGTGCAACATCCTTTGTTTGTGTTTTAACTGGTTCTCATAAACTTATTAGTTTACTATCCCTGTGTGCAATTTTAATACCTCCACTGCAGCATGATATACCTGGAATCAAACTACAGGGAACACAATATGATTAGCCCATCCCTAAAGTTAGGTCATGATGGCTTCTGCAGGAGCCCCTGACTACATCCCATGCTTGGCCAGCAGGGTAATTCCAGTGTGGTTTCTAACAGAAGATTCAGTACAGGACCATCAACATGGTAACAACACTACCCGTACTTTCTTTTACTTATTACATTACCACACCACTCAAGAGAGAAACCATCTGAATCTGGTGTTTCACAAAAGAAGACTTAAACCATCAAATACAACAGAACACTCAAACATGATATAAAGGCATTAACAAGTTCCCTTCCATTCTGAAAGGATCTTAAGGTACGCTAACACTTAAATGATACTGAAGTATCAAAAAGCCTGGAAAAATTAAAAAGAAATGTCTCCCTCTGGCACCATAAGGACCTCAAGCAGTGGGGTGGGAGGAGATTCCTAATCAGGTGCCACCACTGTAAAGGCCCTTGTAGTAAGCCCCCACTCATTTGGCAGTGAGACCTGGAGGAAAGCCTTTGCACCCATCCAAGCAGGGTACCAAAAACAAGTCCCTCAGTGCCACTGGGGATGAATGTCTCAACAACACTGCTGGATTGCTTGTTCCCGCCCTTCTGTGTGTCCTCTTGGTTCAGCATAAGCGCACAAATATCCAGAGAGCTCCTGGAAGTTCACAAACAGGGTGGTTATGACAATCCTCCCCGCATTGTTTGATCAAGCACCTGGTCAACAAATGCAGCACGTTTGAACATGGGCACCCCTTTTAGCTATTATGTGCATCATCACTA
This sequence comes from Varanus komodoensis, assembly GCF_004798865.1. Classification (NCBI taxonomy): domain Eukaryota; kingdom Metazoa; phylum Chordata; class Lepidosauria; order Squamata; family Varanidae; genus Varanus; species Varanus komodoensis. The sequence goes on from NW_025335627.1 coordinate 18,025,569, forward strand.
AACCAGCATGAATTTGAGCGTTTTGGCATTCTCACTTCCAGTCTGACTGTGAGGGATCCATTTCTGCACACTGTAGCATTCTTTGCAAGTGCAATCAATGAGTTTTATTCTTAAGTAAAGGTCTTTAGGGGATGACAGTTTCTGAAGGAAGCAGTTTACATCAGGACTTCTTTCATAAGTAAGGGCAGCAGGAAAAAAACATTAATTGATGTACTTATCTTCAGGCATCCTCTTCACTGTATGCTCAAAATACAAAAGAAGCATAGAACCATAAGTAGAGTTGGAAGGGGTCAGATGCCATTGGGACCAACCCCTTGCTTAGTGCAGGATTCCACATCCCTCTCAGATGGCTGTCCAGTTGCATCTTGAATGCTTCTTGTGTGGAAGAACCCACAACTTCTCGGGGTAATTGGTTCCGCTCTTGTACTGCTCTAACAGTCAGACTTTTTCCTGATATTTAGCCGGCATTTGGCTTCTGTATCTTGAGCCTACTATTCTGTGTCCTGTACTCTGGGATGATGAAGAAGAGATCCTGGCATTCCTCTTTGTGACAGCCTTTCAAGTACCACTATACTGAAATTCAGGCAGACAAGTCCAGCTTAAGACAGACTTCCTAACCTGGTGCCCTCCAAATGCTTTGATCCCATTACTCCCAGTCAGCATAGCCAATGGTCAGGAATGCTGAGAGTTGTCATTCAAAACATTTGGCAGCTGGGAAAAGCTGGCGTATGGGAAGTACTCTTTGGTCTCATCTATCAGCCAGGGGAGCAAGTGAAAAGTTATACACCTCACCTGTGGACAGGACAAAAGAAGATACCAATTTGCATAATACAATGGTACCTCGGCTCATGAATGCCTCAGTTCACAATCAAATCAGATCGTGAACAGAAATTTAGGAAAAGTTTTTCCTCAGGTCACGAACTCTGCATCGGGTGACAATTACGATCACACCCGTCTTCCCTGCATGGGTGTGATCATGGCCATGCTTGGGGTGGGGGGAAGATGACTGCAATCATGGTCACACTCCTGCAGGGAAGATGGGCACGATCACAGTCATGCTTTGGGGGGGAGGTGGCCGTAATTGTGCCCGTCCCCCCCGAGCACACCCATGATCGTGCCCATCTCCCCTCCGAGTGCGCCTGCAATCATGCCCGTCTTCCCTGTGATTAAAAATATATATTTACAGAATGGATTAACCTTATTTACATTGAACCTTATGGGAAAATTTGACTTGCCTCACAACCAATTTGGGTTGCGACCAGAGTTGTGGAATGGATTAAGTTCACAAGCCAAGGTACCACTGCATGTGCATAGGCACATGTATATGTATAGCTACAGATTTAAAAAACAACAACCAGAGAGCTGCCTGTCTGTTTCCCAGGAGCTCTCTGTAGATGAAAATCTTCAAGGTCCTTGTTCTCCATCTGATGGTTCTTTGCCTTTAAATCTGCCTTGGACTGGACAGGCCAGTTAATAACACCTTTCAGCAGAGGACTGTCACCTACCAGTCTTACAATCAGAGGAATGTCCTTATAGAGTAGGTCACCTAGCCATCCTAGTTGTGTCCCTGTTTCCCAGGAAGAACATGTCAAGTGGGAGAGCAGCCTGATCTCATCCATCAGTCCAGGACGATGGCTGGCTTGCCTGCTGGCAGGGCCGTGTGTCTCCAACTGCCTTTGGACTGCAAAGCAGAAAGGAAATGCACATGGCATCTGCCATCAGCTGGGGGACTAAGGATGACTGGATGGTATGATTTTGGGACTGGGGGCTGGATCTGGATGCATGATTGCTCTCTCTTGCAGGCCACCCTGAGGACATGAACCAAGCTGTACAAATATATGCATGTGTGGATAGATGCAGGAAGTGGATAGGCAGGGATTCTTTCTTCATCTGTCATAATAGTAGAACCTGGGATTATTCCAAGACACTGATTGAATGGAGATTCAGACCTGATAAAAGGAAGTTCTTCAGATGGTACATCGCTGAGATTATGGTATTCACTTCCATGAGATGTAGTGATGGCCACCCTCTTGAATGGCTTTAAAAGGGCTTGGACAAATTAATGGAGGAGCTCTCAATGGCTAGCAGTACTCATGACCATGTGCTACCTCCCGTATCAGAGGCCAGTTGCAGGGGAACATGGGTGGGAGGGTGCTGTGTCCAGTGTACCTGTGTGTTTCCCTTGGGCAACTGGTTGGCCTATGTGTGAACAGAATGCTAGACAAGAGGGACCCTTGATTGGACACATCAGAGCTCTTGTTATGTTCTCATGATCATTCAGTAGGCAGGAATAAATAGCCATCTTGGAAACAAAGAGAAAGAAAGTGCCGAAGCACCACTATTAAAACCTGCCTCGTCTTCTTGTCCCTTCCATGCCCCACCCCAAAAAAGGCATTTTCAACATCCACAGGACAGTCATTATGCCATTCCAGAAAATCCTTTTGCTGGAATCCTATGCTCCCTCGCCCTTCTGGGATATTTTCTGTCCCCTTTGTTGTCTAGCCCTGAACTCTATAACCTTCACAGGCTAGCCTTGCTCTTCCCCATGTACCAAGACTCTTTTCTTGTCCAATACTGGTTCACACAAATAGAAATAGTACAGGTTTTAAAGACAAAGGCCTACCCAGGAGGTGATCTCAGAGGCGCACTAGTAGCAAGGAAAAATACTCTGCATTGAAGAGCCCTGTGCAGAGGCGGCGATGGGAACACTGTGTTTCTTTGATTCCCATTTCTAATTTCTGAGACTCTATAAAAAATCCATCCTGCCGTTAGTCACTTTGCCAGTCTTTGCTGGCCCTGTCAAGGGTATAAAGCCTTCAAACTGACACATTTTATAAATAACCAGCGAGAAAGAGTTCCTGCCCCCCTTTCTATCAAAATTCTCTTACAAATGATAAAAGAGCAGTAAATAATTTAACAAAGTGATTTGATGGCACTAAATGTAGTACAGTGCCATTTATATTTAAAGAGTCCACTTATTTATAGACAGATTAAGCTGAGCGCCTGGGTGTGTTTAATGAAGAAAACGGTTCAATTGTTGGCAGAGCTGGTATGCTCTTCACATTGTACAGGAAGAAATTGGGGACTCTGTTGCCAAACCCCAGTGGAAAGAAAGAAGGGCAGGCAGGCAAGGAAGCCATTTTGCCCAGGGACCTGTTCCATTTGCCAGGAACTAGGTTTCCCCTTCTCTGTTTCAACTTTCCAAAACCATAGACAGTCTCTTTACAAAATAGCTCTTTCTTGCCAGTTCACAGCTAACATGCTACAGCAACTGAAAGGCTAGTCTCTGTGCATGAGCTTGTCTTCCACCTCTCCTTTCATAGAATCATAGAACAGTAGAGTTGGAAGGGGCCATGAAAGCCATCGAGTCTAACCCCTGCTGTTGCAGGACATCAGGTTACATCATCCCATCAGATGGCTGTCCAGTCTCTTTAAATGTCTCCAGTATGGAAGAACCCACCACCTCTCTAGGCAGCTGCTTCCACTGTCACAGTGCTCTGACAGTGAAGAAACTTTTCCTGATGTCCAGCCTGAATCTGGGTTGTCGCAACTTGAACTGATTATTCTGTGTCCTACACTATACTTTGTCTCCTTCCTTCTCTTCCAAGCCCTGCCTGTTCCCATGGTCTCTCTGAGAATCTTGGGGGGGCATAGAGTCCTTGAGACAGCCCCACCCTCCTCTGTCCTCTCAATTCCTACTCCTACCATCCCCATCCTCACACCCCCCCTCTGATGAGTTGGTGCCACCCTGCCTGGCCCATTCCTTCCATCAGAGCCTTTCTCAGGTGCTTCACGCCCCCCTGCCAGAAAGAATGCTTGGTTCTGATGGACCCGCTTCTCTGGAATTGTGGAAGTGGAGCAGCCAGCACTGTGGGGCCAGTACTCCAGATTGCCAGGTAAAAATTACGTAAATAATAAACAGCTATGAGTAGCGATTCAGCAGCGAATAGCAAATAAAACCAGAAAACACATTCATGGCCCTGTGTTAAGCTGTCCTTTGAGAGCTGGTGGTCTCTGGGGTGCAATCCCTCTGGTGCCTGTGCTGAAGAACCCCCCCCCCCGCAAGACACACACACCCTTTCCCAGGGATAGGTCTCTTTAGCTCTTCCTGTACCACCTGGCTAGAGATTCCTGAAAAGAATGACAAGTTTTAGCCTGGGTGATGTTCTCCTGTCACTTTTCTTCAGATGACAGACTGAAAGTGGGTACAAATGGACAGTTAATGGACCTCTAGAAAGAGCTTGTAAAGGTTTGAAAGAATATTTGATTTATGTGCAATACCAAGAGTAAAGCTGCATCAAACTGGATGCTGTCAACTCTGAAAATGGTGCTTTAGGTTGGTTCTAAGTTTAGGCCATCACCAAGCTTTATTTTCCTTTCTACATAACCCTTCTTGCTCTTTTTACTCTTGTTTCAGCCATCCTGGCCCTCCCATTAGGGGGAGGGATGTAACTGACTGGGGCATCATTGAAGAGCAGCGAATAGCTAGTTATTTTATTTAGTTTTAATTGTATTGTCAGTGTGGGGGTGGGGGAACAATTCCATTACAACTGCAAAAATAAATAACTAAAAGCAACTTTTAACATCAAGATTCATCAAGGATATTTGTCTTTCAACAGAATTACTCTTTCAAATGCTGAGAGTTCATTATATAACCCCAGACTGCATTGTTATATAAAACCATGTCCAAGCTTCAGCTGCCTAAATAATTTGACTGGCTTTGGATACTCTACACCTGAACTCTGTGTATGTGTCCGGAGCACAATTAGCTTCTCTGCCTCAGAAAACAAAAGGTCTTAGGCAAGACCTGTGTGATATAGAGAGAATGTCTGAAGAGAGACACTGGTTTTGTTGAAGGACACATTAAGCTCTCTATTCTCTGTAACATGGCAGTTTGAGGAGGGGACTTTCTAATTTTGGAGGGAAATGCAAGTGTTACATGAAATACAGGGTAGGCAAGTTTGAAAATTATTTAAAGTGTGCTTGGAAGCTCAGCACCTACCTCAGTTGTTTCTCTCTCCTGCCATCTTACCAAGCAGCTTCCAGCAAGCATTTTAAATTACTCATGTATTTATTTGAAATATTTCTTGGCTGCCTTTCAGAGCAGAAGCCCACCTAATGCAGCATACAATAACAATACCCATGATAAAAAAAAAAAATGTAATGGTTTAAAAAGCAGTAACATGTACTGAAACAGCTAAAAATACAAACAGCAACAGCAGTGACAGAAAATGGCAGCAGATACAGCAGGAACTGTTAATATATTGCAGGAAGGTCAAGGTAACATAATATGCTTTCAGGTCTTCCAAAAAGTTTGCAACAATGGGGCCAGGTGGGACACCAGGGACAACTTATTCCAGAGATGCAGAGCCACTGTGCATCTTGTGTGATTCCCCACACAACTGTACTCATAGGTGGGCAAGGACTGGGGCCCTCCTTGCTGATCTTAAAGTGCAGGTGGGTTGATATGAGTAAAGGCAGCCTTTCAAACTTGATCTCAAACCATTTAAAGCCATAAGGGTAAAAATGGCACTTTAACTTGGTCTTGGAAGTGCTCTTGGAACCAGCACAGCTGGTGCAGAATGGACATTGTGTGACTGCCCAGCCGAACCCACACCAACAGTTGGGCAGCATCAGGCTGCATCAGCTGAAGTTTCTGAACCATCCTCAAAGACAGACCCTCATGCAGCATGGCTGAGACTGGTGCATAGAGAACTGGGCAAGACCAGAAAGGGCCCAGGCAGCTATATTCGCCTAAGCTGGTGAAACACACCACAGCCACTTGGGCTTCTCCAGTTCATGCAGAGTCCAGGAAAACTCCTAGTTCAGCTTCCAAAAGACAGGCTCTACCCCAAAACAGGCTGCAGACACTGGCACTCAATTTAACTCTCCTCTGGGATGCGTAGAAGGAAACAAGATGGAAGGCTGACTATCATCTGTGCACTGATGACACTTCAGCCCAAATGTCCTGATGACTTCTCCCGGGGAACAAAATAGAACCATGCAGCAACCCACATGGGGACAGCTGTGGTGTAGAACAAAAGTCCCCAGCCACCACCTTCTAAGGCTGCTCCTCTAAGTAGGAGGAAGCAACTTTCACGCCATGCTTCCCTCAACCCAACCCGGAATACTAGGCTTGATGGCACAACAGGGTGCATGGCCTCCATATATTTCCTGGCTTAAGTCATTGGCCTGGGCAACCAGAGCTGTTTCCATTGATACCCAGGTTTGAAACCTGATTGGATCTACATAATCCATATCATCCAACACTGCTTCTAGTATAGCAACTATGAGTCTCTATTTGTATTACTATGCACACATGCATGGTTGGGGCTGAATAGCCATGAGTAAGATGTTCATCGACTATTATCATACATAGGCTTTGATCCAGACCTGCCCTTCGTTAGGTGGAAGGGGTAGAGTTTCAGTGAAAACACCCTGCTGGTGGGAAGACATTTTTCACTTACTCCCCCTTCAGTGGTCAGTGCAACTTCACACTCCCAGTTTTCTGGGAGTCCTCCAACTCTCCTGAGCAGCCAAGTGGTGCTACGGAGTTATGCCTTCCCTTTCTTGTCCAAAATCTCTCCTTCACTGCCATCCTTCTCATTTTGACACATGCCTCCTCTTCCAGCTGCTGCCTTCTCTGCCTTCAGTCTGGGAGCTGATGCCATAATGCCATTACCTTGACTTGGGCACTAGAGAGGTTAATCACTTCTTTTTGCTTTTTGAAAGCAAGATAAAACACACAGAGAAGCTCTTCATGAAATCGAACCTGCAGAGAACCTTCTAAAAATAGGACACTTCGCTCTATAGCTGTGCAGAACACCAGAATGCTACTTCTGTGCCATCATTACATACACATCACTGATGATAGAAGTTTCAGCTGAGGGGATGCTAAAGCAAATGAAGTGTTTTAAAGTCCCCAGATTCTTGAGCACGTATTAAGAAGTCCTTTATGTCCTCAAGACAGTCTGTGAACATTAGCTAATTAGAGAGAGGCAAAAAATGCTGACTTTGGCGGCACCGTTATCTTGACTGGAGAATGCAGACTCCATAAAACTAAAGGAACATGATTCTGGCAGGGATTCAGAAATGACAAGCTTTCAGGATCAAAATGATATACAGCCTGAAGATGGAAGAATAGACATGGAAAAGCCATGAGCCAAATGTGACTTTTAAAAAGCTTATGTAAAAGCCACCATGTTTAATCACAGGGAAGGCTAAAACTCATGCTTGACCTTTGCCTTTCCCTGCCTTTGAAAATACATCATGTCTTAACCCCAATGGTGGTACAGTGTAGTAGTACATGCCCCCCCCCCAACAGAATTACCCCTACCATTGCTCTTCATATGAACAAGCCTATGAACTTGTGTGTGTGTGAGAGTGTATGAAATGTTCCCCAATCTTCCCTCTTGTCATTTAAGTCCATTAATTTGGATAGCCAAGTGTTTTAAAATGCATAAACTTCACTGGATACCTGAACCTCCAATAAGAACCCTGTTCTTTGATTTCTCCCTAGCATGCTTTGATGGGATCCATTCATCCTTGTGTGCACAGTCCAGTCTAAGATGATGCAGGCATTCTCCAACATCAGTTCCTTCTGATTCTCATGGGGCTGGGACTCCACCCATCTGTGTTTCATTTGAGGCTAATGTCTCTATGAGGGAGGTGGGCAGGCTGCGTCCTGTATCCCGGCTGTGCATGCTTGCATCCATGCAAAGTGTATTCAATGGAAAGAAGTTTAGGGGAGGCTGCCAGTGTGAGGGAAGGAATGGTGGGAAGGGCTGCTTAAATCTGTGTTTTTCCTTCCCAGGGAGAGGTGGAAGGAAAGATACTGGTGCTCAACTCTCTCTGCCCCCTCACTGTATGAGTGGAAAGCAAAATGTGGGGCTGAGAGGGTTTCACTCTGAAAGGCAGCCTAAAAATTAACCTGAAGAAATGATTTTGTGTGTGTAATGGGCTGGGAAGGAAAGAGTGAAATGCCCACAAACACATTCAATTTCTGCACCCCAGCCTGTCACTGATTTTCATTACAAAATCTCAGCAGGAGTCATTGTATGCATTTCCTCTGAAGACTACACACACCATGATTCGCTGAAGCCAAGGACAACATCCAAATGATATGAAGCCTTGAAGCCAAGGACAACATCCAAATAATATGAAGCCTTATCTCAGCCAACATTCTCCTGAACCCTTCAGGTCATCTCTGCAACAGAATTCCATTGAAATCGTATCTGACAGCAATTTCTACCTCTTTGAGCTGGTTGTGGCATTTACATTCCAAAACCTGTAATTTACATTTTATGGGTCATGAGAACATAATGTGCAAGGATCAGCAGCAACCCTTTTGGAAAATGGCACCTGCAGGCTTAGCACTGACTTGCTTGGGAGAACTTCCTAGATTTTTCTTGTTTTAAACTGTGTCTTCTGCCTTTCTAAGTTAGAAATTGCTGTCAAACATGCAATTCCTATGGAGGTTTGTTACAGGGGCAGGATCGCATAGAGAAATTTGAAATGACCATGACCAACATATGAGAAGGTTGGCAGGCAAAAAGACAACTGTAAGGAGTGGGCTTGTGAGATACTGTTGCATTTGGTTTACAGTAATTGTGCTGTAGTCTGGTGTTATTTGACACAAACAAATGTGAAGCATCTGAGTAGTGCAATGTCATTCTTTTTCCACAGCCAAATATTTAGTGGTTTACAGAGGCAATAGGCCAAGCTCCAAAGCTGTGTACAGGAGATACTTTTAGACAGAGAATTGGGGATCATTATGAATACCTTCAGCATGAGCTGGTTTCCCAGTACCATCCAACTAGAAACAAATATTGTTCAAAAACTAGTTATTTCCTAGCATTTGTTTCCTGCATAGACAACTGCTATGGTTCCCATGGGGTGTTATGCAATTGTAAATAGAAAGGGAGTTGTACAGATTAATTAGATCAGAGTATGTTACCCATGAGGCAAACTCTTCTCAAAGCAGATTCTGCCAACAGTCCCAACCTAACGCTTTCCAGACATGTTACACTACAATTCCTACCATCCCCAGCCAAAATGGTCTAAAAGCCACCAAGAACTCTGGTTATTGGGCAATCTAGATGTGAAATAGGGAAACATACTGTAGCACACTTGGGCTTAAATAAACAAAACAGCACAGATACACAAAAATATACAATACCAATTCCAATTGTTCTTTTATTTGAAGAAAGTGTTTTTTCTTTTCTTCCAGATTTTATGAAAGGAACAAATAACTGTAAAATATTACAAGCAAAGAAAAAATGGAAAACTAAGTTAGACTTTGCATGTGCTTGCCTACTTATCAGCTGAACGCAAGTATAATTCGAGACATGAGTTACAACAAACCACATTTCAAACAAAGCATTAAGTTCTGCTTACACTACAAAATAGGTACCTTTTTCAAACCCAACCTAGTTTTATTAATCAGCATTCAGTAATTACAATTTTACATTATAGTTTGCAACAAGAAATCATTTAGATGGTACCATTTATTGGAGAAGTGGAAAAAGTTCCCACTTTGTTGGCTGAATATGCAAACAGTAAACCATCAAAATAAAGGTGAGAGAGAAATATGAAAATAAGCACGACCCAAAAGAACCCTATAATGCTGCTTTTATGATTAAAGTGTGAAGTGAATAAAACAAAGATGCAACAGTAGTTGAAGACGGTCCGGATACTTCAATTGGTGCAAAACAGAGCTGCCAGGTTGCTGACGGGGACTGGGCGTTGTTCTCATATAACCCCAGTCCTCTATCAGCTTCACTGGCTTCCCATTGAAGTCCAGGCCCAATTCAAGGTGTTGGTTATCACCTACAAAGCCCTCATCGGCTTGGGACCTGGTTATCTAAAGAAGCGTTTGCATCCATATATGCCCTCCCATCCCTTGAGATCAGCGGCAGAGGCCCTTCTCCGGAAACCCTCCATGAAAGATATTAGGAGGGTGAGTACCCAGAGGAGGGGTCCACCTGGTGCCATCGTTGTTTGTTTTTCGGCGCCAGGCCAAGACCTTTTTATTTAAATGATATTTTAATTAATTGTTGATTATATTTATTGGTTTTTATATCTGTGCCAGGATGTCTCCGGATTTTTAAGGTTAATTGTATGATTATTTGTTTTGTAAGCCGCCCCAAGGCTTTTTGAGAATGGGGTGGCATAAAAATGTTCTAAATAAATAAATAAATAAATAAGCAATTTCAGACTTGTGGCCCCTTCCCTTTTGAGATGGTAACAGAGATGAGTTCTTTTACTTCAAAATATGACAAACTTGTCCTGGTGCCTTTAGGATTCCCCACTTCTTTTTCCTGAGTAGGGCTTGGAGTTATGACCCAGAAGTACCACCCTGATCATTCCACTGAATATATGAAAGTGATCAGATCTCAGATTTCAGTACTGAAGGCCAGATTTTATCTCTTCTCCTTTGCACCTTGATTGCATCCTAATGACCCCTGCCAGTAACTGAATGAGGCAGCAAGGGTGAGTCGTGGCCCAATAGCAGGGATTCGGATGAGAATTTTTCAGACTGAACCATTATATGCTAGTGGCCCAGGAATTCCTCTCAAAATCCTGATCCTGTCATTTAAAACATAGCTCTCATCCAAGTTTGATAAAACATTTGTTTGTCATATGCACACTTCTTTGGTAGCTCTGCTCTACCTCTTAGAAAATTATTCCTGTAATATTTATACTCGAGATGCAAAGATGCAATACCCCACATGCATATGACTCCATCCCATCCCACCCCACCCCACCCCCTGAGAACTGCTCCAGACAGAAGATCCTCCAGAGCTGCCTCAGCTGAAACATGAGGAGTTCCAGTCTTGGGCTGCCCAGTTTTCTAAGGCTCAGCAAGCTGAGGTTGGAAACTGGAAGGATGTGACCCGTGATATGAAGCCCATGGGGGGCATGGCAGTAGATGTGGGCATTACAAAAATGCCAAAATTCTCAAGCTAAAAAGAAAATGACCTGCCCTTCTGATTCTGAGCCATCAAACTGAAATTTTACTTGCACTGCTGATGACTCTAAGAAAGAAATGAAAAGCCTGCAATCTCAAAGGCTGAAGTTTGGCAACCCTTGAGAACTGGAACCAAAAACCTGGCTTATACTTAGCCAGGAACTGGGCATGACACAGTGGTATGTGAAAGTGCTTGGGTATTTTATACAGTGCTCTTTGGGTTCCACCTTGTTTAGTCAAATTTTAAGTATGCCCTATTCCAAAGACTGGGTAATAAAATAATAAATTAAAAACACACACATAACAGATAAAGTATATTTATAACTAAATCCGTATCACAAAAAGTCATGGTCTCCCCACCTTGCTTATGTTAAGCAAACATTCAGAGAAGATCTTTTCACAATCACAGGGAGCAATATATACAAATAACAGTAGACTTTTGTACACATTGAACAACTTTTCCCTGTCTTACACTCTAAGCCCTGTACTTTACCCAAAAAAAGTAAGAAATGGGTCTTCATTTATTTCAAAGCAAAAATATATCGTTACTAAAATTCTTTCTTAAATATAGCCATTTTTTTAAAAAAATCACTCTGCTTGAGGAAGCTATTTACAAAGGGGGGGAAGGAAGGAAGGAAGGAAGGAAGGAAGGAAGGAAGGAAGGAAGGAAGGACGGACGGACAGACGGAAGGACTCATGCAAATATTCAAAGGGGAAGGAAAAGGTTGTGAAGGAAAAAAGGGAGTCCAAGAACAGCACAACACATGAGTATGTCATCTTTAGTGATGGTCAGAAACATGCTACTCTACTCAGTGTTTATAAAATCTTTTGAACAGACACGGTCATGTATACACCATTAAAAAATGAATTGGCACATTAGGTAGAAAAGACACTCTTATCCATAAAAATAGGCTAACTTGAAATTTGTCCATGATTACACAGAAAATTTTGCTTTAAAACATGAACCTGCCTTTCAAAAAGAAACCTTTGTATTAAAACATTTATTTATAAAGTAACTTTGTTACAAAATTATCAATTCAAGAGCTTGCTTCAAAAATCGCTTTCGTATTACAGTATCAAATGACTGAGGCACCAAAACTTAACCGGCTATAACCGTTTACATGAAACCGTGTAACAGCTGAGCACGTAGAACACCAATGGCCTGTATCTAAGGGTATCACTCTGCTAGCATAAAGGATGAGCCTGCAGAAGCTACAAGTAAGGCAAGAATCCAACTGACTTTCTGCTTGTGCAACAACTTGCACAAGAGGATGTACAACTTTTCAGGAGTGGGCTGTATGCTCCACTAGCGCACATTCAGATGATGTGCCGTGTACATGCGGTTGCACAAATGAAAGGTTTGGTGGCATTCCATTAACACTCTCTGAGTTTGCAGAATGGCACCCTCGGATACACTATCCAGTATAACATTCAGTCTCATGTTAATGCCTGGCTGGTCTCTTCCAAGAAAACAGATGGTTTCCAAATTGAACAAGTCCAGCTGGATCCTAGGTAGGTTATAAAAGAAACACATAGATAACATTTGTCTCCTGGGATACACAATTATATAAAAGAGTCTGAATTTAAATAAATATTTAAATAAACTAATGCAAACAAAAAATGCTTATCTCTTACTTACCTAGCTAAACCGATGTTACTTCTTAAACCAAGATGTGGAAATCTATTTTTACTTAAACATAAAGTAGTATCTACCAGAACTTTTGTCTTAAGTACTTTTAATTTGCTTATGTGAACTTCTTTCTGATGATTTCACAACCATACAGTGAGCAGACAAAAATCTGACATAACTCACCTTTTTCTTTCAAAAAATGCTATATATTTACTTGCCATGACATTTCAAGTTTAGGAATATTGCTTGTGTGCAACATTCTGATTAACAGTTGTGCTGTGGCCTAAGCAGCTATAATCAATTTTCCTTTGCAGCTGGGAGTGTGAAGAATATAAAAATACAGTTCTCTTTTAACTGTCGCCCTTATTTGAGAATGATGGTCCCTGATGCTCTTCTTTTCATTAGCACAGATCATGCTGACAGAAGAGACATAATTTTGCAAATTTCTAACTTCTGTCTAGAATTTACAATGCAGCCTCAATGCATGTTTAATCACATGTACATCCCACTATGTTAAGAGGGACTTCCAGAAAGGTTTAGAGAGGACTGCAGCCTTATTCTCACTGATTTTCAATCTATTTTATATTACTTAGAAAATTAACACACTTTACTCCTACTTCTGTTAATTGCTATCAGTTATTGGCTTGGATCCAAAGATCCCACTGCATGAACTGAAGTCATCTCTACCAGTGTGCCTGTGCATGCATGTGTGAGGGAGAGAGAGACCAATTGGAGTGGAGAGCTGTCTATCTCCACTCCCCTATGAAACATGTCCAGCTTCCAGCTCCAAGTCCTCCCCATGGTCTGGTAAACTGGAGTTCCCACCAGTCCAAACTGTCAACCCTTCCTCTTCCCCTATCTTTTCATTCCCATGAGTGGACTGACCTGGGCTTTCCTCAGCCCAAACTGCCAACTCCTCCTCTCATATCTTCTCAGACATTTGGTGACACTGATCCACTGTTTGGACATGCTGAGATTCCACAACCATCTCCTCCTCACTATCTGAGCTTGAGTCACCATCGAAATGTGCAGCTGCCCATGCATGCACAGCCACCTTTGCACAGTGTGTGAGTACAACACGCAGGAGAGTGCAGATGGTGGGAAACAGGAGACCTCCCCCCCCTCACACACAAGCGGGAATGTCTTCTGCTGAAGCAGCCAGGACTTTGGATCCAAGCCATTGTGGTTTGGGCTGTGTCTGCCTGGTATGAAAACTGAGTCTTGTGTACCAGGTACTTTTGCAAGGTAGTGTACTAAATTTGACCAAGATAGAATTATACATTTTTAAGTTCAAGATCTTCCTGCTGTGACAAAGTTGCATGGAAGCGTTCAGTGCTTTCAACAAGCAAGTATGTTTCACAACTTTTCTATAACTGAACAGTGCAATGTGCATCATGCCCACAGAGCAGCAACATGAACAGTTCATAGGTGTTTTAGCTAATTTCTGAACCTTGAATTTGTTCCATTTCTAGCTCTGGTGCATCAAAAGATTAGGAAAAAAAAAACCTTGAGCTTGCTCCCTTAAGCCTGTTTTGTTTGTCTGTTTGTAGAGCAACACAAAATCCAATTCTATACAACTCATTTCACAGTGCAAAGACCACCCTTGTCTCCAGTTACCTCCTATGCCTTTAGTCCCTTGCAGTGGTTCTCTTCCTTTTTTCAGGAGTGGCCATGATGGCTGCAGTATCCAAAACTGTCCTCTTGGATTTTCTTGCCACCTTTAGTTTTTGAGCATTAAGTTTTTCTTTCTTAAGGTGCTTCCCTGCAGTAGTTGTCTTTTTTTGGTGCCTGGTAGACATTTTTCTCACCAACCCCTCCTTTTGCTGAGTTGTAGTCCTAGGCAGCTGTTTCCTACCACTTCGCCTAATCCTGACAAATGCTGATCCCAAAGATTTTCTTGAAATCCCTGGTTCTCTACTATTGCCTTTCTTCCTGTGCCATACTGTCTTTGGATTGTCTCTTTCTAAACACTGAGACACACCTGACTTCAAAGGAGGTTTGACTTCCTTCTTCTTAAATGGAGCTAATTGAAAATCACCTTCCCACTGTGATTGCTGAGAGTTCAATGGCGAAAAGACTACGTGTTTATAGGATGTCTCTGAGCTGTTACATACCAAACATTCAGATCTTTCTGTGGAGATGGAAGATCCATCTGTCTTATGAAGTGCACTCATATCATTTTTCTTAACCAGGTCAAGCATAAAAGATGCTGATAAGCCATGAAAATCTGGTGAATTTAAGGGCTTTGGAGCTATGCATTCATACAGCACATCAGCTTGTTTCTTCCCGTTTGCATCAAGGTTGAGACTCCTGAATAGCTGCCGAACATGTGGAGGTTTCTGTGCCTTTTCACCAACAATGCTTTTAGGGGGTGTTTTTAAAACCCTATTAGTCAATGGATCATAATACTTAATAGAATTCTGCCTGTATTTGTACCGTATGGAATCCTTACTGTCAGTGGAGCTATGGCTCCTTCTCATTTTGGGAATATCTTCAGGTTTGCTTCTAAACTGCTTCAGCTCTGGACAAGAAAGAACATAGACCACTGTTTGCGGCTGTAAAGGGCTCATGATTTTGGTATAAGATGCAGGAAGCTTGAGGGCACACAGCCTGGTTTTCATGCTAGGTGTCTTCTCACTCTCAGACCAAACAAGGCTTGCTTTCTGATTTGGCAGCTCACGGTCCTTTCTAATAATTTTCTGCTTTACTACCGGATAATGCACCAGGCTGGTCTGTGTGCCATGGCTGACCTTGACTACTTGGCATCTGGAAGCAAGTCGCCAAGTCCTTTTCTGAGGTCTCCTCCATGTTTCCGGCATATGTTGTGTTTCTGGGATTTCATGTGGATTGTTGAAGTCAGAACCATCACTTAGCACATCAGTGGATTCTGGAAGTCCTTTCGCTGATGCAACCTCTGCTTTGTGAGCAGCAGCTGCACTGATCCTATCTTCATTTTTCTGTTTTTTCTTTCTCAGCCTGTTCCTTGCACAGTTTGCCGAGGACTCTGTATCAAAGTGGCAGCGGAAGCGGCCTTCCCTGAAATCCCGCACAAGGGCTTCAATTTTCATATCATCCTCATACATGATCTGGGTCCACGTCTTTCCTACAAAGGAAGGAGGCACATGGGGCAGAGCTGGAAGGACAGGTTCTTGATTATGAGCTGACACATCCTTGTCTGCATCTGCTACTTGCTGTACGAAGCCATTTTGAAGAATGGAACTGAGCTGAGTGTCATAGTTCTCATCTTGTAAGTTTATTTGAACCTCTTTGAGAAGTTCTAGATTTTTAACTGCTGCCTCAGGCAACAGTGCTCCTGGCTGGACAGCAGCATCACAATCAAAGCTTATGTCTGAACCATGCACACTACTCTGGCCCAGAAGTGGAAGGATATTTATACAGGAATTAGTATCTTCATCTGGGCAAGTCAACTCTTTGGGAGGAGTTTCATAGCAATATTTCAGAATGACTTCTTCAATAATTTCATCCACAGAATTTTCAGTGATTCTATCTGATTTATTTTCATTTTTTCCTGATAATTGGGAAGTTGTTGGAAAAGCCAGGCTGCTGCTGGTACCCACAAGGTTGCTAGTGTTCCTGAGACAGAAGTCAGAGATTCGAGTTTCATCCTGAGGCTGTAAGCAGTCTTGTTTTAAAAAGAGCTGACCTGAGATTAAAGAGTTGCCTTGATTAGAGACAGCACTCTTATGTGACAGTGACACTGTCCTTGACTTGGCTGAATGCAAAACAGGGGCTGCCTTTGGATCCAGTAACTCATCTTGATTGCATATGCCCTGCTGCGTTTGTTCACACATATTATCTGAAGCCAAGTCTTGCTTTAGTGAATGTTTTGCAAGTGGATGAGGCATGGGTGCTGAGTGGCTAACAGGTAATGGATGAGCTAAGAGGTTTACAGCTGCAAACAGGGCTTTAGGGCCACTACTTTCAATCAGAGCACTTTCTGCTGGAACAGGGGGTGTTGTAATACTCAGGAAATCCACCATTTGTTGTGAAGTTCCTAGACTGTGTTCTTGTTGTTCTAGCTTTTGGATGGATGCGACTGTCATGGAAGCCTTCTCCAATTCTTCATGCAACCTCTGGGAAAGAAGGCAGCCTGATTCTGCAATGAAGCCGCTGTCAGTGCTTGGTTCTTCCCCACTGCGTGCTGTCCTCCCTTTCTCCATTACTTCCACTGGAAGAAGACTTTCATCCCTGGGAAGAAGCTGGGGGCCAGAGTCTGGCATGTCATCGTAAGTTGGTCTGGGGAAGGGTGGAAATCCACAGAAATGTTATAAATGTGCTTCACAATAAACTGGAATGTGCAACTAAGAGAATAAGAGCCAGCAGAGTTAATAAAATGAGCAACAGCACTACAGGGTACATGGCACTATAGCTAGAAAGACATACTAGATTACTAGATGACCAAAAGAGAACCATTTTATAAACTGCTCCATAATTGATAGATGTGAACTTTGAATTTTGTGGACAATAAAGTTTCATACAAACCCATTAATATAATTGCAGAATGGTGGGGGAAGGGAGAAAAAGCTTTCCAATTCTGCTGCATATAAAAGATTGCAACCCAATTCCCAGAACTACTGCTCCTGCCAAGAATCTTTGCCTTGGTGATTAATACTCTTCTGAGCTACTGGTGCACTTTGAGGACAGCACAAATAAAAGAGCCCAAACCTTCATTCTTTCAGCCCTGGCTGCAGCATTGTCTCTTGGCTGCAGTAGAGCTTAAGGTAATTATGCAACTAACGGCTCTGTGACTATCAGAGCTCACACTCATTCAGAAGAAGCAAAACATCCCTGTTATGTATGAAATTACAAAAGCCTAACTGGATATGGCTATAATTTGAAAGCTGCCTTGATTTAAAGAAAGGCAGAATGAAAAATAAGAAACATTTACAAACATGAATGTGAATGCACTATATTCAGTATCAGTGCATAGACAGACACAGAGACCTGCTTGGCACAAAGCCAACCCATGGTTTATTCAACCTAGGGTTTGCTGCTCTACTCTGGATTTGTCTAGCAGACAAGCAAACCACAGTCTGCTTGATGAATCTCTGGGTTTGTTCCTTTCCTCTAACAACATAGCTAAATCAGCTAAAACCAAGATGCTAGAATGACATTAGAAACAATATAATAGCTCTGTTATACATTTAATTACCTCTCATATCAAATAAGAAAGTCTGCATTCTTATGACAGGGTGGATGCATTCTACTGGGACTTTAAGAAGGCATGGACCTGGCTTGCATGAGACAGTCATGCCCCTGTATGAACCAGGCCTACACCTCCCACACCGGGAGTCGCAGTGCATGCTCAATGTGTGCAGCTGCCATTTTGAATATTCAAACCTTGAGGCATTTGGGGTTTGCAGAGTTAAGCATTCCTTACATAACCTTACCACTAATGAAACACCCTCAAATATCCCAATGGCTGGGTTTGTACAACACATTGCAAGCCTTATATTCAAAATGGAAGCTGCCCATGAATATCCCTCAGTACATCAGCGATAGTGTGTGAATCAGCTCATAGTCTCATGGAATCTGCCTAGAATTAGTTCCAGCAGGAAACCTGGTTTAGCTAACTTATTCTGAGGGTGTCTAAAAGTTACTAAGCTTAAATAGCCCCATTGATGAGGGTGTTTAAGGACAGGCTGGACATGCGCACAGTAGGCATGTCATGAGTGGAGCCAGCCAGAGCTGGGGGTCAAACTAAGTGGTCCAGGAAGCCCCCTCTGACTCGCTCTGTTTCTGTGTTTCTATCTTTCTATATTAAACAGTATTAAAGTGCTATCAATCAATCAATGATTCTAAGAGTACAGGTTATGCAGGATAATCCAAACCCATTTCTGGATCCTTGACATTTTACAGCTTTCAGATTTAAGCTCCAAATCAGTGAATGGAATATCAGCTTTAAAAGAGAGTCTGAACAGTTTTATACATATTCTGTTAACATTCTGAAGCTTAAGAGTCAATGCATTCTCCTTTCAAAAAGGGGAACCTCCACAGCATGAAATAGCAATCTGTAGAAATATCCTTCCCACCATCAATGCAGCACATAACATGAAAGCATAACAGATAAAACACTAAGTAATAAAACCCTCTCTATGTGAACTTTTATAAATAATACATCAGGTACTAGAGCAAAACTCTATTTTAGTCTGCATTCATTAGAATGACCTACTCACTGGCTTGTGGCTGCTACATGTGGGTGATGTGATTATAGCTATCTCAAAGTAATCATACGTTTATTTCTCTCTAGGAGCTGAACATTAAGAAGTGCCAATGGTAACCTCGAGGCTGATATCCAGAGGAATTTTGATTACCAGACTTCGAAAGTCACAAGAAAAATTAAATCAGTGAATCCCACAAAGAATATGATCGTCTCATTTGCATTCAATATTCTTAGACCCTAGGCCAGACCAGCACAACTTGAGACCTACCATGCTGAAGGTGGTTTGTGAGGTTCTTCCTTGTGCAATGTGCCTGACAACTGTGAGGGAATTCAGGAAGCTCAGGAATTTTGGCTCCCCTCAGGCCTCAAACAGGAGAAAGAATATCATCACTGCCTCTTTCTCCCCAGCTCAGCTTCCAGGCACGCAAGTTTCAAGGGATTCTGCAATGGCCTAGCTGCCTCTAACTTTTAAGCCCTGCTACTAGCTCTTACTTGCTGAATACCATCTCCTACAAGATAAGGGACCCAGATTGGCAGGCAATGATGAAATATCCCTAGTCTTGCCTCATCTCTGGAGCCACCTCTCCAAAAGCACCTGCTTAGCACAACATCCACCTCCAAGTTTGCATTTCTGCCAGACAACAAATATAGGAAAATAACTAAGCTGCTTATCGCCAGGCATACTTGACTAGTGGGTTGCTTTGGCTGTGTGGGACACAGATGGTTCATGTCTGCTCTCAACAATATACACACATGTGTATACATGTTCATGTTGGCTACATTTAAATAAAAGGCACATACTGCAAGTGGCACAGTGGTTTAAACCGCTGTACTGCTGGGCTGGTTGATCGAAAGGTTGCCGGTTTGAATCTGCACAACGGAGTGAGTTCCCGTTGCTACATCCCAGCTCCTGCCAACCTTGCAGTTCGAAAGCATGCAAATGCAAGTAGATAAAAAGGTACCACTTGGGTGGGCAGGTAACAGCATTCTGTACCCTTCGGTGTTTAGTCATGCTGGTCACATGACCACGGAGACTGTCTGCGGACAAACGCTGGCTCCCTCGGCTAGGAAACAGAGATGAGCACCGCCCCCTAGAGTCAGGCATGACTGGACGTAATGTCAAGGGGAAACCTTTACCTTTACCTTTTACTGTTCAAATACCATATCCTTTTAAACAGGATTCCACCCTTCCTTTCACACTAGGATTTACCTATCAAATAAGCACCATTTATTTATTTATTTATTTGTTTGTTTGTTTTACTTAGGGTTTTTTTTTCCTGGAAGGAACTCAAAGTCACCCAGTAAGCATCGTAGCTGAGTGGGGATTAGCACCTGGATCTCCTGAGTTGCAGCCTAATTCTAAACCACTACACCACACTGGCTCTACTCATAAACTACATCTTATAGTTTACAGTTAGACTATAGTACAGATTTCAACTATCATCCTGGAAAACCCCAAATCTTTAAGTTAAGCTAATTTGCAAGCCAAATCAATCATATGGCATTTGTAGCATGCAGCTGTGTTGATCCCTAATTATGACTAGATATGTTTTCAGAAGATTGGTCAAGCATTAAAGCAATTACTCTGTTACACTGACAAATGAAACCAAAATCCATCAGATTCACTGCTGAACCACCTCTTTACGATCTTGGTCCTGTCTGAAGACTGCCCAGTGGCTTCACACTGGACAGTCATGGTGGACAACCATAGGCCCTCTTCAGCTTCCAAGTTCCACCCTCCCCTTGCCTCTTCTCACCCAGCCAAGAACTTCAGAAGCACACTTCCACTTCTAGTTAAGAGGCTTCCCATGAGGTCTGAACCAGAACATTAGCTACAGTTAGCTTTTAAAAATCAGCTTAAGAAAATATGACTTATTTTAAACCAACAACAGTTAATGTTAACTACAGTTTGTTGCTTCAAGTGACACATACCTAACCATTGTTAACTATGGTTGGCAAAAGCTTCCAAAATCCTTAGCAGAGCGCACAAACCAGTGGGAGGCTTGGCTTGTCCATACCTTGCTCAGGTGTAAGATCTGAACAAGACCCCTAAGTTTAACCTATTTCATAAGGTTTTTGACAAAATAAATGGGACCTCCATGATCATATACTTCCACAAGAAAAGAGACAGAAATAACAATAGATGGTGTTCTGGATTTCTTTCCATTTTGTGCGTGACAACTGTAGCTGCATGGTATGCTTCCCCAGTCTGCATCCCTCACATATTTAATCTTGGCTTCCTTTCCATTTTGCTTCTGCAGTTCATTCTAATTTGTTTCTTTAGACAAAGAATTTATTATACTCTAAAGAACACTTGTATTTACCTCAGTTCATCAGAAACATAAGCACTTGGTACACAGCAGTCAGAATAAATGTTTACATGACTTAATTTTCCCAGTTAGAATCATGAGACCATCCTTCATCACTTCTTATACCAAAAATTTCACATTACCTTTATTGAGTTTTCAGTATGGGCACTCAAAGCTCTGTCAGCATATTCCCTCAATGAAATCGAGGCAATCTGACTAATTTATTTAAATCACCAAGAGAAAATATCATTTTAAATTCTTGATTTAAATAAAATGCAAATCATGGTCCTTCATGTATTTCTTAAGCTAAGATGCAAATTAATCCAGTAAAACAATGTTAATTTGTAACTCAATGCAGCATTTTATAACATCAAAGAAGATACACCTTGATAACCTGCTTTACATTAATTTAGGAAAGGGTACATTGTACTAAGCAGTGATTTATCTCAGTCCTTCCCACTCAGTTCGAAAGCATGGCAAGTAGATAAAAAGGTACCACTTTGGTGGGCAGGTAACAGCGTTCCGTGAACTTTGGTGTTTAATCATGCCGGCCACATGACCACGGAGACTGTCTGCGGACAAACGCTGGCTCCCTCGGCTAGGAAACGGAGATGAGCACTGTCCCCTAGAGTCAGGCATGACTGGACGTAACGTCAAGGGGAAACCTTTACTCACTCTCACTCACACACACACACACACACACACATATATAAAAGCAAGGATGCAGATCTGATTGCCAATCTTCAAAAAACTTGAAGGATTAAGACTGACTTTTGAAGGGCCATTAAAGTTACTGGTCCTCTTTTTCTTTCTTTCTTTGAGTCTGTAGGTGTGAACACCCTTAAGAAGCAGAATTATACTGAAGTAAAATGCAGGGGGGAACTAATAGAAACATAGAAACAGAATGAGTCAGAAGGGGCCTCCTGGGCCATCTAATCTGACCCCCGGCTCCAGCCGACTCCGCTCACGACATGCCCACCATGTACATCTGCTACGATATTCCAAAATAAGAAACACAATATATAAAACATGAAAATGACACCTGTGAAAAACCCTTTCTTCTGACAACATAGTTAACAGCTTGGGAATTTACTTAAGACACACTGATACCAAAAGGCATATCCAGTGTTTAGAAGAATTATGCATTTCAAAAGGAATTATTTAATAACCAGTTCATCCACATTGTTCTTTAGGTACAGGCATGTACCAAAACAGGGAAATCTATTTGTCTGTAAGACTGGAAGCCATCAGATACAACATTCAGGGATTTGGAAATAGGTGAATTTGCCTGTAGAATTGGCTTGGTTTTTTTAAAAGTTGTTTTAATTATTTTTCCACAAGGTAATGGTTTCCAACCATCCATCCTACAATGAAAAATAGATTCAATCTAAACCCTTTACTCTTAGATAGCAAAATTTAGGATTGACATAATCTTTGTAATAGAACCCAGTTTAACTCTACTATGACTGGGATCCAGTTTCTCACATGACACCTCCCATGGGAGGAAACTTTTGCTGATTTCACTGTCCTCATGCAAGCCCCTAAAAATCTTCACTGTAGGGTTGCAGAATCCGGTGGAACAGAGTGGGAGATGCTGTAGGGGGCTGCAAAAGCAACCAGTAGAAAATCCCTCCCTCCCCCCTCCCTCTCCCCAGAGTCTCCACTGGATTGCAACTCATTCTGCCAAGAGAAACAATCCTTCTGCTCTGGATCCAACCTATGTAAATAGAAAGCCAAGGTCCTTAATGTTTTGTAAGGACATTGGAATGGCATTCATACAAGCTCACAGATAAAGCAATGTAATGGCTACAACCCCAATTGCTGAAGGGAGTCCTATTATGCAGGCAAACTGGGAGTTCCTAAATGTTTTT
The DNA here is from genome assembly GCF_004798865.1 of Varanus komodoensis. Taxonomy (NCBI): domain Eukaryota; kingdom Metazoa; phylum Chordata; class Lepidosauria; order Squamata; family Varanidae; genus Varanus; species Varanus komodoensis. Next base: position 18,048,532 of record NW_025335627.1, read on the forward strand.
CTTCTTCCAGCTCCAGTGGTGTATCAGCATCATCCCCATGTACGCACCTTACCTCAGATTTTCAAGTCATGCTTCTATATACTCTCAGTGAAATTGTGTGTGGATGATAAATGGCAAAAGTAGCAAGCTATGTTCTCAGCAGTTTTCATATACTTTTTAACCTTACAATTTACACCATATTCTAACTGCATAACCATGCCATCTTTCTGTTTCTCTTAGACCAATATGAAACAAATTGTTAGGTTAAATACAATTCTCATCTTTTGACAGCAGCTTTCTTCAAAGTAAAGTGTCCTCCCCAGATAGCAAGAAGTGCCACAAATTCTGTATGTTTATACTGTAACACGCTACACTATGCACATGATATAAAACAGACAAATAAGCCACCAAACCAAATGTCTACCTGTTGTCGTAGTATCTATACGGATGATGCTGCAAAACGTCTTCCAGGAAACGCTCCATCAGGCTAGTGGTACCCATACGATTCCTGCAGTAAGTGGCAAAATGCCTGTGCTGGGAGCTGTACACATGCTAAAAGGAGAAGATAAAGATGTTCTTTATTAGCATCCACTGTCAAACTTTACCACTATTTTTATTACAATCAATGCCACCACTAATGACTAAGGAAAGGAAACAGCAGGTAGTGTTGGTAATCTGCTCTCTTCACCTGCACCCAAAAGCTAAGAACGTCTGCCACATCTTCTCAAATGGTTTGTACTCTTAGGTAGGGAGAGCATCATGTTATACTCCCAGCAACAGCTCCAGGGCATGGGGCCTCCTTGTCTAAATGCTTCACTAGCCCATGTGTATTCTCTCCTCCCAGTTATACTGGGAGGAGGGCAGAAAAAGAAGGTGGAAGGCTGTGCAGCTGTAAGCAGCTTCTCTCAACAACTTAAGCCCCTCCTGAGGACTGTGACAGCAACAACATCACTGAGGAGGAGGAAGCAGCCAAGAAAAATACGTGCACCTAAAGCACTGGTTTTGATTCTGTTCGTTTTCTCAAACCACACTTTTCTCAAGGCATGGTTAAGCTGATTATGAGCCACAATCTCCGTCTCTGTTACAGATTTTCAACCAACTTTTATAATTTTCAAGCCGAAAATAAAAATAAACCCGCATCTTTGAAGCAAACCTTCCTTCTCATTCTTCATTTTCAAACTTTCAGATCCATCCTGGTAACCAAGAATCAGATCAAACCTTCCAAATGCCAGAGGAAAGTGAGTTTTCAGGGATGTGGGTTGGAATCCAGGCCTTACTTTCCTACCTGTTCAAGATTATTGTAGTGTACATGGCAACAGTTGCAATAGCCTTGCCTATTCTGCACAGCAGAGTGTCCAGGCACAGCCAGTTCAAGTCCTTGTTTGCCTAAACTGAAAGAATGTATATATAATTACATCTTTTAAGAGAGAAAAAATGAAATCTCAGAACTGGTTAGTACCCAGGCCCCACAGGTTGCTATTAAAAGCACAGCAAGGCGCTGGGTCGCTCGCAAGAAGATCCTTTTCTCCAAGCAAGTCCAAAATGATTTCTGCATGAGCAAGCTGCCACTTTGACACACGCGCAGCAAGTCCAAAACCTCCATGGCGGGCTGGATAAATGGGCATGGCAGGCCGGATCCGGCCCGTGGGCCATAGTTTGAAGACCCATGATCTAGATCAGGGGTCAGCAACCCGCGGCTCCAGACCCGCACATGGCTCTTGAATCCCTCTGCTGCAGCTCCGTCACTCAAAACACGCACCGGCACAGCGGCTGAGCTGCAACCCAGGCTCCAAGTTACAAAATACCAATAGGTGATGATGAGGCATCCACTCAGGAAGTGCTAAGTAAATTGCTACATTCCTCTGCTATTGTGCAGGGAAAGAGTGGAACAAGCTTCCTGCAGGCTCTCATGTTACACCAAACAGCTGCTGAAAAGATTCTCTTTGTCCAAACGTAATCTCCTTCATCTGAATGTTAAAAGCTGCACTTGGGACCTGTCACAATCCACATCACTTGACTGTTTATCTGCTAATCAGTCACTAAACACACCTGTATCTGTGATCCACCCAATTTACTGAGCTTCTCCCCCCACCCATAGGCCAACCATGGATAAATCGAAGAAAAGTTTCTGAAGAAAACCCAACATTTAATGGTACATGGGGAGATTCATTTGCTTTTACTGCTGACAAACTTATGGGGTTTGCTGTTTAATGCATGCAGCCCTTTAGCACTGACTTTGACTCTGCAGGAAGCTGTTCTCCTATTCAAAATATATGAAAGGAATCCTACTAGTTTATAATGTAAGATTAAAAATAACAGTTTTTAGTGACTGAACAAGAGCTGCAGCTAAATCATAATGAAGACATAAATCTACTTCCTTGTTTTAAGAAGATTCTTATAAAAATTCCAGCAACATTATTACATTAGGAGAGGGATGTTTGTTCAATATTTCACTGGACTATTATTTATACTTAAGTTCAGCTTTTTATTTCATAAATACGAGGAGGACTCAAATAGACATGGAGTATTTTATTTGAAAGTGACCTTCAACCCAGCATCGTTTTTTTCGGAGTTCAAAATGTTTTTGTTGCATGCAGAAATAAAAATTTGTTTTCTCTACAGCAGTTCATTGATTTCATATATGCAACACACTATAGTTTTTTTATACACTACAGCATAAAGGTAAAAAAACAACATATGCAGTGTCATCTTCATTTTGGATGTCAAAAGGGTTTTGCGGCTCCTGCTGTTCTTTTCTGTGGGAAAGGGGTTCAAATGGCTCTTTGAGTGTTAAAGGTGGCCAACCCCTGCTCTAGATAGTTAATCATTCAAAAATCTTTTCTTAATCATTTGGGGGCGGGGGGGGGGGAAGAAAACACTAGAGTTTTCTGAGTGACTGCTCTGAAGAAGTACTGACTTTTCAATGTTGTGGGTTGGTCACATACCTTGAAATTTTATAGTCAAACTCTATTATTCATACAGAACACTTGTCAGGGATTAAAGAATACCAAACAAAGAACTGGCATCACAGCCTCTGAAAAACATTCAGTTATCACTGCCTGTGATGATAGGTCGTGATAACTGAATGTTGGAAATTCATTCATGATTAATAGGCTTGGACATCTGGCAAGTCTCACTCCATATAGGGTAGTATTCCTTGTTGCAACACTTAGTGCATCACTTTGCTTGCATGGGAGATTAATGCAATGGTCCTATGGTTGCAACACTCTTTTGCATCTCTCCTCTTGGGGACTGGAATATATATATTGAACATTTCCAGTCTGTGGGACATTGTTTTGCTTTCCGTCTTTCTTGACATATTTTTGCTAGGATTTGGACCTATTCATTTTCTGCAACTTGGAATAGTTCTATTGAAATCCAATCTGCTCTGTGTACGTTATTCCTTCAAAGTGTTTTCAGAGCAGCTTTCACTTCACTTTCTAATATTAGAGTTCTTCTTCATAGAATTCTGCTCCAATGAGGTCTGTCATCCCTTCTATACAGTTCTTTTGTATAGTCTTTCCACCTTACCTTTATATTCTCCATGTTGGACAGTGTGTTCCTTTATCTGTCTTTCAGCATTCCTAATCTAGGCTTGAATTTCCCTTTGATTACTTGGATCTTCTGAAAGAGGTCTCGTTTTTTCCCCTTTTGTTGTTCTCTTCTATTTCTTTGCACCAATCATCTTAATAGTCCTTTTTATCTCTATATGACAGTTTCTGAAAAGTTGCATTCAGGATTCTGATATTTCTGTCACCTTTTGCTTCTGCATCTTGCTTGTCCTTAACAACTGTGTTTCTTCCGTCATCCATGCAGACTTTTTCTTTCTTGCTGCTACAGGGATTGTCTTTTGGTATTCTTCTCTAATAATGAATCTGGTTTCACTTCGGAGTTCTTTTAGCTCATGATCAGTTAAGTTGAACAGTGAAAAATCTGTTTCTCCTGTGGACTTTATTTTTTTCAGAAATGTTACTTCTGGCACTATGTTTCCGTCAGTGATCTTTTTAGCTTGACTCTGATTTCCGAAATTAGGTGCTTATGGTTACTACCACAATCTTCTCCTGGTCTTGTTTCAGCAGCAGGAATGCAGATTCTCTACCTTCTACTTCCAATTAGAGATCCAGTGTGGTCTAGTGGTCAAGAGCACAGGACTGAGACTCAGGTGACCTGGGTTCTAGTTCCCACTCAGAGCCAACTGGGTGACTTTGGGTCAGACGCAGACTCTCAGCCCAACCTATCTCACAAGGTTGTTGTCGTGGAGATAAGATGGAGTGCAAGAAGAGACTGATGTATGCTACTATGAGTTTGTAAGAAAAAAAAAGAGGGCTATAAATCTAATAAATAAGTAAATAATCTATTTGCTTTCTGTTCAGGCCATCAGATGAAGTCTATGTATACAATCATCTGAATGGTTTGTTGAAGTATGTGTTTGCAGTGAACAGGTTATTGGCTTCACAAAGGTCTACAAATCATTCTTCTGCTTCATTTCTTACCCCTAGGTCATACTTTCCTACTACATTTGAATATGCTTCGTTTCCTACTGTTGCATTCCAGTTTCCCAGGATTAGCAGCATGTCTTGTTTTCATATGTCATCAATTTCTCTTGATCATCTGCATAAAAGTTTTCAATTTCTTCTTCAGCAGCTTCTGTTGTTGGAGCATAGTCCTAAAATATGGTTATGTTGATAGGTTTTCCACTAATTCGGACTGAATTGGTTGGATTTTGCCTTAGAGCATCTCACTACTTGCCCTGTATCTTGCTTCAGTATTAGAGACACTTCATTTCCATTATTATTAACAGAAAAAATAAATCAGACCTTTCCTTTGAGAAGAGATTTTAGGACCAGTTTTACTCTGACCTATTTGATCTAGGACTGTTTTTCTGTTACAGGAACTCAGCTGTCTGCTGCATGGTGAACCTATCCACAACCTGGTCAGTCCCTAGGATGCACCTTTCAAGTGAAGACATTTGCCCAGCAGGGGGGAGTTACTGATTGACTACATAATAGGGTGAAGTTCCTTTAATATATTACTAAAGGATGGGATGGTATATTAGCCTAGATGGTTATGATCATGAACCCACACATAATACATAGGCATACCTGTAGAGTTAGGTTTCTTCCTCAGAATATTCTGGAATAATGAAATGCACAATAGATTCTTTTATCAGGCATTGCAAGTTCCCAGTAGGAAATCTGAGCATGAATGTAACAGATACTTTTACAGGCTGAAAGTACCAGCTTATTTAAAAATATGGATGCAAAACATGTGGCCAGATGTTGTTGGACCACAACTCCCATCATCTCTCACCAATAAATGTGACTGATGGGAGCAGCAGTCCACATAATCCCCCGCCTTGATGTAAAAGTATAAATACAGCTTTACTTTGATTCCACATCTATCTAACTTACCTACTACTGCTCTCCTGTTGTAAAGAGCCTTCATTACCTTTTCTTCCTATACCTGTAAAGGGAAAAAAGATACGCAACGGAAAGAAATCAAGGTATGCCTTTGCTTTCCATATTTCATTAACTGCCAGTTCAAAAAAGATACACTTCCAAGTGAATGCTGATGCTCTGATTGTATTTTTTCCCCACTGAATGTTTACCTTGTGCTGAAGCAGAAAAGGCTACATCAGCTTGTTTAGTCCGATCAAACATCTGCAAAATAAAAACAAAATCAGTGTAAAAAAAGCTAGACACCAATGATCTTCCAAGAGGCATTTCCTCAAAATATCAGCAATATTATTCAAGATGACATTAAAATTGCCTCCAAATTATTGTTAAATTTAAAATAAACTGCATCTTAGGTTAGAAAAATGGATTGCTTTCTGCCAAGGTCTTAAGAACTTTAAACTTACACTGCCCTGAAACACTGTTTAGGCATGACTCTCAACAAGAAATACTCCAGAAGAGTCAAGTCACTATTGATTTGTATTCACACTGACATGATAAGAATGGAGGTGACTCTTCAGTTGAGGTATCAACTGGTTAGAGTACCCCAGAAAGAAACAAAATGACTCACAAGAATGAGTGTGTTAAAGGAAAGCTTAAGGAGTATATGACTTTTAACCAATGTTCCCGTTTTTAATGCTTGTGGACTCCAGGGTGCTGTTGAAGGGGATACAAACTAAGTAGACCTGTTACTTAATCATTCCATGCAAATAATACACATTGTAATGGATGGACAATAAGTCATGATGCCATTAAATCATCTGTTATTACATATATTCAAAATATCCCAACCCCTAGTTAGCGCTAAGGTTCTTTTCTGGTGTGAATGGCCATAATTCCTCCTTGAACACTGTCATCCCTATACCAGTATCAGACCCAAAGGAGTGCCCTCCATTGGAGGTGGAAGCCATATATTATCATATTTCACAGTAATACAAGAATGACTCAAAACTCTCCCATCTTTGTCTAATAGTGCTTGTACTGGTTTTTTTCCCTACTTTCAAAAACCTACCCTTTTCATTGGCCCTTGCATCCACATGAAAAAGAAACTTCAAACACCATGTCACATGCAAGAGGTTGCTTTCCAGGCAGGACTCTCATCTGTTTTCATGCTTATTGATAACCTGTAAATAAATTTCAAGCTACTGATGTTTTTGGTGCTCAAGGAACACATCACATATTCTGCAAGTAAAATCTTAACTTAAAACTGAATAGATTTGAAAGCAACAACTTTTTAAAAACATTGCATGCAACCCAATGAGACATTTTATCATCCTGTCATTTAAATCACAGTTCTAGAATAGTTGACCAGAACTCACCCAGGACAAAGCACTTTAAATACAAACAACAACTCAGAAACATAAGCAATTATGATTTACATTTTACATACAGCAAGGATTAGTAGTTTACAAAAGCTATGCATTAACAGAACTAGGGGTTTTTGTCATTGACAGAACAATCATTAGGTGTTCAGTCATCTCTTTTGTAATCTGAAGCATACTGTGTTGCCAGAATCAGCCTCCTTAATCAACCCTATCTTCCTGCTAGGACTCTTAAGATCAAAAAAGGTCATATTTCAGGGAGTCCTCATCCCTCTCAGGTTCTTATGAAAGGAGCCTATTTTTGTTTGGCTTATGCTGTAATGTGCCATGCATGCAGATGGCACTTTATAAATATCACCTTCTCCCACATGTGCCTGCCCATTCCTTGAGATCTGATCAGAGACCCTTCTTAAAGAACCATCCCCCAAAGAGGTGAGAGGGATAACAAACAGAAGGAGGGCCTTTTTGGTGGTTGCACCTCACCTGTGGAATAGGCTGCTCAAGGAAGTTTGCCTGGCACCTTCATTATTAGCATTTTGGCACCAAGACTGTTCTATTTTCTAGGTATTTTAATCATTTTATTGTATATATTTTATATTGCACATATTTTATGAACTTTTCATTTTTGTTCTCAGCTGCTACACCTGTCCTTATTGTAACATTGTTGATTTTATGGAATCGTTTATTTATTGTTGATTTTAATGGAATAGCCCTAATTAGGGCTATATGCTGGAGTCTCTAACTGTAATAAGTAAATAAATATGTACTACTGCCATGTTCAAATGTGGCTTTTATCACAAACTCCATGCTCTCATTTGGTCAACTAATATGACTGTGAATAAAAACTCAAAATACCGAATGCCAGGGTGATGTAGTGGCTAGAATGTAGGATGAGGACTCAGGACATCTAGTTCTAGTCCCCACTCTACCACTATGAACTCACTGGGTGGCTTCATGCTGGTCATGGACTCTCAGCCTGACCTAACTCTTAGAAGTGTGAGGATAAAATGGAGAAAGAGGTTATGAAAGCTTTCTTGAGTTCCTTGCAGGAAAAAGGCAGGATATAAATATAATAAATAAAGCTGGATTGGATGTACCTTTGGGTTGATCCAATTTTGCTCTTCTTATGTTCTTACTTTAAAGTACATTTCAGCCCATACAGTTGTGTGCAATCAGTGTGTCAAATAAATCAATTCCTAGGTATGAGAGCCTGTGGTTCTATAATATTGGTGGACAAGAATCATAAGTACCCATCATAGAAGTTTTAAGCATGTTTATATTAAACCGTAATTTATTACATTACAATTCCATTTGCACTTGTGACATTAAAAGAATGACTCAGTGATTAGCTTCAATAGGAAGAACAATTCCATTTGATTTGCAATTACAGACACTAAAATTAATTTTACCATCCACATTATTTGTACGTAGACAAAGATTCTGAAGCACTTACAAGACAATTACTCCTCCAGCAAAACTCCCACTGCTTCATTTGAAAAGCTAAGAACAGAGGAACAATCAAAACATGGGAGACGACAACCAGTCCTGCCGCAATCATGTATGAAGCAGGGACCAAATTTTAAGAGCTAAAGCAGCACAGGAACTGCCCCACGTGACTTCACTCCCCATAATATGCCTGAACCCCTGCTGGGTTCTGATAACAGGAGCAGAGAGAAGTATGACATAGGAGAGGGGATGGCTCAGCTTCTTACCCACATCCCCACTTTTTGCTCTTAACACTAGGCACCCACCCCACTCCTTATGCATGCTTGTGGCAGACAGACGTGAGTCTAAAGGTAGGTCTGTTGCAGTCCCACATCACTTGAGCTTTTGTCACTGCCAGCAACATAGTCTGATTTCACCACCTCAGTCCATCTCTGCAAACATACATCTAAACAGACCAAGGCACTACTCTTAACAAAACACATAATGAATGTCCCTATCATGCAGTAGCCATGCACATTTTTCAGGAAGGATGTGGCTTCAGACAGGAGTTATGCCCCCAAATAGGTCTGTACAACTGACAGGTGCCCATGCCAAATGCAGCCCACCAATACTATTCTTCCCTCCAGTTGTTCTCCCAACATTGCACTTGGGTAGCCCAATGCCTAATGCTTTGGAAGTGAGAAAGGGTCCCATGAGAATAAGGGATGGCTTCAATATACTGATGAGAATTTTTAGGTACACAGTACATATTATGGCAAATTAGAAAACAAAAGCTTTAAACCCTCAGAATAGCATTGCAAAGGCCTCTGTGCATTTATTTTGTTGCATTAGATGTCATACAAAAGCTTTGAAGACAACTTACACATTTTATAACTTAAATGACTGCTTTCTATTATCACCTTGAGACATGATTCTTCCCTTCTTGGCCTCCTCTGTAACTATGTTCCTATCTCCTATTTTTATAGACCAATTCTAGTCACATCATCAGTTAACTCAAGAAAGGCTTTACACATTTCTTGCAAGCCAAACCAACACCTTTATGTAGGAAATGACATACAGCCTGCATTTTATTTGATATGACTGCATTACACATTTATTCTGCATTCACCATTTTTCCATGGGAACACACATTGCAAGAGGCTTTCTGCAGTGTCTACACACAGTATTCTTCCCATGCTATTTCTTATGCCACACCCGTGTCTACATAATACTACTCCATCCCGTAAACTACAGCTCAAAAGAAGACATGCTTTCCAGTGAAAAAGCACACACAGAAACTAGCATGTCTGAGGAGCTGGAAACTGTGCCAAAACGCGGCGCCCAATAGACCAGTTTTCTATGGGGACAGATGCACTCTAAGGCACAGCGAGTCTCCACTGAAGCGGCGAGTCCCAGTTAGGGACCGACCCACGGAAGAGAAAACTGAGCCCTACACCAAGGGAATCCCGTGTTGAAAACCGGTAACAGAAGCTCAGGGGCCCGCGCACGCACACGTGGAATCTCTGCACGGGCTTTCCCTGGAGCCCGTAGCCAGGCTCGCCTGCGGCTCTCGGGGGGAACAGCTGCACCAGGGGAGGGAGGGAGTGATCGATCAGGGCGGCCGCGCAGGTCTTAGAGAATATTCGGTCTCGGGAGGCTCCCTGCCTTCTTCTCCCCACGCCCCACGGGAAGATCAGCAAGCAAGGAACTCCCGGGGCCGAACTTTCGAAGCGGCCATCAAATTGGGAGAAGGAAAGAAGGTGAGAAAGAAGGGGTCGAGTGCGCGCGCGCTCCGGAAGCAGCCGGGAGGCCCCGCCCCCCGCGCGTGCATAGGGGAAGCGGCGGTCTCTGCGCTACTTACGCACCCTGCCTTTTAGTTTAAGTGTGCCGCCGGCTGAAGCACCCGTCTTCCTGCTCGCAGCTGCCCAGCTTTCTTTCTGCGTTTCTCTCTTACCTCCATTGCGCTTTCTATCCCCTCCTCCCCCTTCACTGTTACTTAAAGTGTCAAAAGGCACGGTCATAGCTTCCTCTTCCGGGTTACCAAAGAGCCGACTTTCCTGGACGTTCCTAGAGGGGTCGTTGCGTGGGTGTCCCGCTCGTTGCGGGGCGGCAGTGCGCATTGCGGGCCTGCGGGGCCCCGCACGTTCGCTGCGCCTCCTTCAGAGGCCGGGGCGCGTGATGGCTGGGCGGTCGAGGGGGCGCCGCCGCCTCTGCCTGCAAAGGCTGGCCCAGGCATCGCGACTTGCCAGTCTTGGCGCCTTCCGTGTGCATTGTCCTGGGGATGATGAGCGTGGTAGTTCTGAGTGTCTGTGACCTTCTCTCGGCCCCGCTTTGCCACTTGTGCTGTTTTGCACACACCCCTTTCTCTTGGCAGCATTTCGCAGAGGATTGGGTCCCGTGGCAACACCCAATGACTGTAGTAGCCGGCACTTGGTCTTTTTCCGCTCGCCACCACCCCTTCGCAGAGCAAGGGAGAGGATGATCCAGCAAGTGGGGGGCCATAGTTGGACCAGCGGTTGCCCAGCTGATCTGTCTTAGCCTCGTGTCCTCCACATGTGTGTCTACAACTCCTGTCATCCCCAGCCAACATGGTTTTTGTTAGTTGCGAAGTCATGTCCAACCCATCGCGACCCCATGGACAACATTCCTCCAGGCCTTCCTGCCTTCCACCATTCCCCGGAGTCCACTTAAGCTCACACCAACTGCTTCAGTGACTCCATTTAGCCACCTCATTCTCTGCCGTCCCCTTCTTCTTTTGCCATCTATTGCTCCCAGCATTAGGCTCTTCTCCAGGGAGTCCTTCCTTCTCATTAGGTGGCCAAAGTATTTGGCCTTCTAAAGAGCAGTCAGGGTTGATCTCTAGGATTGACTGGTTTGATCACCTTGCGGTCCAAGGGACTCGCAGGAGTCTCCTCCAACACCACAATTCAAAGGCCTCAATCCTTTGGCGCTCAGCCTTCCTTATTTATTTATTTTATTTATTTATTAAAACATTTTTGGTCCAGCTTTCACAGCCATACATTGCAACTGGAAAAACCATAGCCTTAACTATACGCACCTTTGTTGGCAGGGTGATGTCTCCGCTTTTTAGTATGCTGTCTAGATTTGCCATAGCTTTCCTCCCCAGGAGCAAGTGTCTTAATTTCTTGGCTGCAGTCCCCGTCTGCAGTGATCTTGGAGCCCAGGAAAATAAAATCTGTCACTACCTCCATTTCTTCCACATCTATTTGCCAGGAAGTGAGAGAACCGGATGCCATGATCTTAGTTTTCTTAATGTTGAGTTTCAAGCCAACTTCTGTGCTCTCCTCCTTCACCCGCATCAAGAGGCTCTTTAGTTCCTCTTCACTTTCTGCCATGAGAGTGGTATCATCTGCATATCTGAGGTTGTGACAGATTTTATTTTCCTGGGCTCCAAGATCACTGCAGA
>NW_025335627.1:18060237-18074073 GCF_004798865.1 Varanus komodoensis
CCTTCACCCGCATCAAGAGGCTCTTTAGTTCCTCTTCACTTTCTGCCATGAGAGTGGTATCATCTGCATATCTGAGGTTGTTGATATTTCTCCCAGCAATCTTAATTCCAACTGGTGATTCATCTAGCCCCACCTTTCTCATGATGTGCTCTGCATATAAGTTAAATAGGCAGGGCGAGAGTATACAGCCTTGCCAAACTCCTTTCTCAATTTTGAACCAATCTGTGGTTCCGTGTCCAGTTCTCAACTGTTGCTTCTTGACCTGCATATAGGTTTCTCAAGAGAAGAATAAGATGGACTGGTACTCCCATCTGTTTAAGAACTTGCCACAATTTGTTGTGATCCACACAAAGGCTTTAGCATAGTCAATGAAGCAGATGTTTTTCTGGAACTCCCTAGCCATGATCCAGCCTATGTTGGCAATTTGATCTCTCGTTCCTCTGCCTCTTCGAAACCCTGCCTGTACTTCTGGTAGTTCTCAGTCCACATACTGCTTGGAGGATTTTGAGCATAATTTTGTATGGGAGGATGTGGAATGCACATGCCTTTAGTCAAATTAGGCAAAGCAATATGTGAAAGGATGGCCATCTTTCCCTCTTGCACCTCAAAACAGCAAAAGTGGATAGTGGGGATGATCCTGGCAGAGCTTCATTCTGCTGCACCTTACTTGGGAAAGGCCCATAAAAATGCCGTGCTTTCCCGCCAACACCACAACCATCCTCTGGTGGCAGATGGAGCACATTCTGCTGCATCTCCCCCAGAAGACCAACAAAATGTGCCCTCCTTGCTTTCTTTGCTGGCCACTACTGGAGTTTGAGAACAAGCTTGTGCTGCCACATGCTAGCCCTTCAAACGTCACATGTTCCATTGTGTTCCACGTGTTCCATTAAAGCCTCAAGCAAGGCTTGGAGAGGCATTGCATGGTGGATAACTGTGCCATTACTAGGTGCTGGCTCTTCGAATCCCAAGTGGGCTTGAGGAGGTGGCATGTGGTGGCCTGAAAGCTGAAAGGGTTTTCTGGGTACTTTGGGTGGCTGTTCTTCGAGCCATTTTGCCAGAGCTTCACACTTAAGTGCCACTCTTGTCAAACAGCTCTGCAGGCTTTGGGTTTCACGTAGCCCTGTTGTGTCATCTGAAGTCATAGCTATAAAGAAGCATGTTGAGTGAACCCAGTCATGATCTGTTCTTCATTCAACACAGGAACCAAATTAACAACTAAGCTCTGCACATCTCTGTAACCCAAAATGACCATTCACGTGACCAGAACATTGCTCCCTCTCAGATATTCAGTTGCTTGTTTTGGCACAGGGCAGTCTCAAGCAGGATGTGAATGAGATGCTTATGATGTTTGTGGCCATGAAACTAACAGAATTACATTGATCCTCCTAATCATATAAATTCTGCTTGTTATCCCTTTAATCCACATATTTTGTTTTTTCTTTTCCATTATATCTTCAAATTTAGTATATTATCTCTACATCCACCTTTTTTCTTTAGTCCACCTTTGGAATCTTTAGTCCAACTGCCCGGGCCCAATTCAAGGTGTTGATTATGACCTATAAAGCCCTAAACGGCTTGGGTCCTGGCTACCTGAACGAGCGCTTACGTCCGTTTATGCCTGACCGCCCTTTGAGATCTGCAGGAGAGGCCCTTCTCCGGGAACCCTCCATGAAAGAAATTAGGAGAGTAAGTACTCAGAGGAGGGCTTTCTCTGTGGTGGCGCCCAACCTATGGAATTCACTCCCCAAAGAGGTCCGCCTGGCACCGTCGTTACTGGTTTTTCGGCGCCAGGTAAAGACCTTTTTATTTAAACATCATTTTAATTGTTAAAACATATGATCTAGCCAGGGCAACTTCTTCTTCCTTCTCTTTTCTCCTCCTATATTTTTATTTACTTATTTTATACTGATAATTTTAATTTTATATTTGTAACTCAGTGTATTTTTTGTATTTTTGTATTTAATGGTAATTTAGTATGTTCTATTGTATTTCAATGTATTTTATTGTGTTGTAAGCCACCCCGAGGTTTCGGCAAGGGGCGGCATAGAAATGTAATAATAATAATAATAATAATAATAATAATAATAATAATAATAGAATCACATTGTCCTCACTCTTAAAAGTGAGAAAATGCTTTCCAAGTTATCTCTACCTCTTTGTATATGCAAACCTGCCCTAGTTTTTTTTCATTTTTGTTAAGTAACATACTACTATGTTAAGTATTTTCTGTTTCAGTGCATTATACTTTAATAACAACAGTACATGAACCACCATTATAAAACATATGAATATGTTATGGGCCAATGCTTATTTTAAGGTGCAAGACCCTCAGTTCCTTATTCCTATGTACTGGTTTGGAACATTGTATATGGAAATGTCTTATACAAAACCATAGTGGGATTGCAAATCACATTGGTTCATTTCATATGTTACCATATTCCTATGGTAGGAGCAAAGGGCATGGGGTGGACTAAAGTCTTATTTTGGGATGCAAAATTTTCACTTCTTTATTCATAGATATATTAGCAATTGACTTCAAAGGTGGGAAGTGAGTTGCACAGAAATGAAACTGAGTAAACCCAGAGAAACAGACATCTTTTACAAGTTTCCAGCCCCTACTTGAATATGGAAATGATATTTCCATACCTTCACAATCCAAAATAACTTTTCAGGCCACCCCAAGCCATGCATCCATACCAGTATGATTCTGTCCCCTACAAGTTGCCCAAACATTGACTTTGGCTCAAAGTTTCATTTTTGCACATGATTCAATATTTGATTCTCCAAGTCAACACTAAAGTAGACTTAGGAGAACTGTACCTCAAATTAGATTTGGGTTAGCCTAAATCAGACTGGAGGGACTGCAGGTGGCGCAGTGGTTTAAACCGCTGTGCTGCTGGGCTGGTTGATCAAAAAGTCACCGGTTCGAATCTGCACAACGGGGTGAGTTCCCGTTGTTCCATCCCAGCTCCTGCCAACCTTGCAGTTCAAAAGCATGCAAGTAGATAAAAAGGTACCACTTCGGTGGGCAGGTAACAGCATTCTGTGCACTTCAGTGTCTAGTCATGCCGGCCACATGTCCACGGAGATTGTTCGCAGACGAACGCTGGCTCCCTCGGCTAGAAAACGGAGATGAGCACCGCCCCCCAGAGTCAGGCATGACTGGACTTAATGTCAAGGGGAAACCTTTACCTTTACCTTTTTAAATCAGACTGGAATTGTGTTCTCTACAAGATACTTGAGTGCTGAGTCCAGCTCAAAGCTTTGCTTTTCTACAAATGATGCTCTCTTGCCAATCATTACAATATACTTACAAATAAGAAACTGGAGATTTGCAACCCAGAAATTAGCCTTAGGTCATCCCAGATCATACATTTCTGGTGCTGGAAAACCATCTGTGAGATGCTATTGCCTCATGCCTGGTTCCAAACTTCATTTTTGTGCAATGTACTTTAAAACATTATACCACTACGCCAATTATAGTGAAGTGTCCTAGTATTTTTCTAGTTCCTTCACTGCTGCCCTTCCAAACCTCAGCCTTCTAATTTCTTGGCTGCAGTCTTCCTTTGAACTTATGGCTGAGCCAAGGTATGCAATATATTTCACAATTTCAATTTTACCATTACTGAAAGTGAAGTTCCAGCCAACCCCAAACCGACACTCCTATTACTGGGACAACATCCCTTACCAGATGCTACAAGATTGCCTATAGTTCAGAATTTTCTTTCAGCTCTTAATATGATATTGCTGAGCTAACATATGGGAATAAGAGCCAGGGAAATTTCTACTAATACAAGGTTATACACCAGCCGCTAAAAAAAAATCCTACAGGATGTGCAAGTTTTACGTCTAATTTAAAGTTCACTTTTAGACCAAGGCTGGTGCCAAGGAATACATCCCAGTTGGGAGAACACAGATCAGACCCACTTCCCCTCTTCAGCTTCCTGACCTGGTAGTTAACCCTTCTCTCCTAGCTTGGTGAATGGGGCTGTTGAGAAAGTGGAGCTGCCTTCAGGCTGTTCCTGATTCAGGCTGTGGAAATGGAGGAACAGACTTCAGTCTCCTCTGTTCTGGGTTGCACCCTGTCACCCTCTCAGGCATGCAGGGCATACCATGAGCTTTTCAGTAGCTACTGCCTGGCTTCCCAAGTCTTGTGTTGCACACTAATTGTAAGGAACTAGTTTGCCCCACTGCTGTTTTAGTCCTAGAGTGTATCTCCCTTCTGACTGCATGGAATGCCATGCATTATCAGAGAAGACCATGGACCATTCCGTCTTTTCTACAGGGATCTCAGAGCCATGCTTTTTTGCTTCACTACAACAGTGTAAAGTAGGTTTGGCTGAGAGTCAGTGAGCTGCTCATGGCCATGCTGTTAGATGGATAGCTTAGGAGACACTGAACTTAGCTTAAGCTTGTAGCTTAAGTGCATGCCTGGCACTAGCAACTAAACTACAGTGGTTCTCAACAAAGAAAGAAGGCAGCAAGACAGGTATAAGACATACAGGTGAGAAAATCCGGCCTAGCATTCTGATCCTGGCCATTTATGCAAGCAAACTTGTCTGGCACATTGGAAATATATTTTGATGATACCAGTTACGGATGGCTGATGACATCACCCTTTTTCCAACAATTAGTTCATCCCATTCAAAGCATTAGGTTGATGGCCCAGCAAGTCCAGCTGCAGAACTTAATCTGCTGTGCATCTACTCAGAGCTGCTTTACCTCATGCAGTCTCAGAATTAGGAACGAATATATTCATTGACCAACATGAGTCTCTTCTAGGGATGGTTATTTATTTATTAAATTTGTATGAGAGCCGCCTGTTAGCATCATGCTCCTTGTGGGGCCATTACATTAAATGTTGTTGGCAAAAGCCACAACAAACTCAAATGTGTCTAGATGTCTAAGTATCCAAGCTGCGGGTTCCACAGCAGAATGCTTTTCCTGAGCTGTATGGATTCTGTGGAGTTGTTGATCGCGTTTTAAATTTTATGTAATTTTATATAAAGGAAACACCAATCAGAAATGCTCATTTCCCCATATTTTGGGAAATGCACATTTCACAACACCCAATTTGCATAAATGTGTATGAATGCAGTTTTGCCAATGTCCAATTGTGCCAGCAAGTGGACAGCAGAACAAAAGGTACCTGACAATCCATGAAATGTGCAGAATGGGTTTCACAGCATCTGTACATCCCTGGTTTAATCTGAAAACTGCAGGCAGGGAACTACCTCAGGGAAACAAGCCACATCTGAGCAACAGCTTAGGTTTGGCATCTTTAGCCAAGATGCACTGTTCTGAATTTTGATTCCTTCTCCATAGTTTGTAGGTTTTTGCATTATTTTATTTTGTGCAGTTCTGTTTAACAATTCATGGCTGAAATGGGAGGATTGGGTAAAGCAGCGCCTTTCGTTGGGATCTACGTTGCCATAAGCCGCTTGAGTCACATACTCCCCCACTCCTGGATCTGCGGGGCTTTACAGGATCTGCCCTTCTTGGCTGTTCTTCCATGACAAAATTAGCTGCTATGGGATAGGTCCACAACCCTGCCTCAGCTGGAAAGCAAACATGTTATGAAACTCTTTCCACAGCAGGAAAAATGAACAAGCTTTAGCTGCAGATGAGGGGAAAATCTACAGGGCACAAGCTAGCTGAGAAAAGCACTTTCAGTTCTGTTTTAATAATGAAAGCATAAACAAATTTCAGCTTAACTCTCCCATTGACTGTGGGATTTCAATGTGCTAGTCTGTTCTCAGATTGCACCCTTCATACCCAATGTGCTTGAACCCACAAAAAAGATGGAGGGAGAAATGGGAAAATAAGTTGCATTAAAAGAAGTTGCAATGGAAGGTCCATATATTTGTATGTATGTATGTATGTGGCTAAATAAATCAGTCCAGGGGCTTTTGGCTTTACAGAATGAGCACTGATGTAATTTTATAGAAAGCAGACAGGCTGGAATCTTAGAATGCAACTGATGCTCCGCTTTGTCCCCATTCTGGGTGTGCTTTGATATGCTTTTCTCCCCAGCAGGATGTATGGAAATATTCCATGCTTTCTAAAAATACATGGGTTTATAAGACCATCTAGCAGATGTTCCAAGACTTTTTAAATGACAGCTGAGTTAAAGTTGCAAAAGCCTGTTCCTTCAAAGGAAGACTTATCAATAAATTATCAGCCTTCCTCTTGGTCGATTTTGGTCACAACATGGCATTATAAGAAGAAGAATCACACACTCTGGTTCTCGGTGTCTTGTCCATTATGGAAATAAGTAAATTTCAGGCTGCAGGATCTTATACTAAAAAGAGAAAAAGAGAATATATTAGTGGCATAATGGTCCCCTTCCATCTTCTTAACAGATGACATTGGGCATTCTTCCTAATCCAAGGTTCCCCCCACCCTGAGATATTTATAACCACTAACAAAAGAGCTAAACCAACACAGAGAAGGCCAGGCTCAAAGGAGTCCCCAAATTAGGGGAGATGTAATCGCTCCAGGGAAGATGATTTTCTGCCATCTGAAAGGGGGGTTTGTTTTCAGAGGGAGCCTTTCCTTCCATCCACTCAGTGACAGTGCACAATGTGTCCTCAGCTTACTTTTGTTTTAACCCTAGTGCACCACCAAATATTAAGCTCCAAGTATGCAAGCATGCAAGCTGGCACCTCTTCTCATTTCTGCTTCTGCCTTCCAGAACCCTGTGCATTTCACCCAGAAAAAGAGACTGATCTGATAAGCCACCTTTTATGTTCTGACCAGATATGGAAGTAAGGCATTGCTTTTTGTCCTCCAAGGTATTCATAGGGGCAAGCTGACCAATGAGACATTCTTTCAGTTTGCAATCTTCATTTTGAATGTAGGTCTCTCTGTACTGGGGACCTAGTGGTCACAATAGCTGGCCTCTTTCTTCTGCTTTTCTGTTATCTCTTCTTCCATATTCAGCTTTTTTAAAAACTCCTACCCTGATGAAGAGTTCAACAAAAGGCAAAAACCTGCATAAACCTGGCATCTGTACAGCTCCTTTCATTTCCCTTAAGGGGATTTTTTATTTGTTTTCTGCTGCTTAGTTGTCTGTCTGCATCCCTGCAAAGTTTCCCCCAGCATGGCTCTAGAGTAGGGGTCCTCAAACTTTTTCAACAGGGGGCCAGTTCACTGTCCCTCAGACTGTTGTGGGGAGGGGGGTGGACTATAGTTTGAAAAAAATTGAATGAATTCCTATTCACACTGCACATTAAAAAATAATTAAATTTTAAAATTAATTAAAATTAAAATAAATTTTAAAAATTAATTAACATTTAAAAATTAATTAAAAATTTAAAAAAGTTTGCTCACTTGCTCAGAGAAGGTGATGGTGGAGGATCCCTGCGACTTTCTCTGAGTAAGCTTTCTCCGCTGCGTCTTTCTCCAGGTAAGCTGCTCCGCTTCAGCCTGTCCGCTGCAGGCTTAGCAAGGCAGTGGCAGTGGCAGTGGCAGTGGCTTGCTCACTCGAAGAAGGCTGCGCGGTCTGGCCGCCTCTGGGCTCGCATAATTAAAAACAGATTTTTTAAGTTATTTTGTTCTTACCTTCAATCCTTTCTTTAGTTTCTTCGTCTCTTTTCCACCTGCCTCTCTTCTGTTTCCCGCTCCATATTCCCGCTCTGTATATGCATGCAATGTGGGGGTGCGCGGGGAGAGCTGGCACATGTGCAGCTGAGCTGTTGCAATTCGGCACACGTGCCAGCTCTCTGCTCAGTTTCTGAGCATGCCTGTGCCAGCTCAGAGCTTTTGGACTCGCTCGGAGATCGTTTTCTACCTCTGAGGCAGGCCAAATAAATGAGCATGATGAGCCGCATTCAGCCCAAGGGCCATAGTTTGAGGACCCATGCTCTACAGCTTTGTGAGGGAAAATAGCTGAGAATGCCCAGAGGCTAATCTCAGCTATAAATGACTTCCTTTTACATTTTAAAGAAATGGCAACATGGGACAGCTTATTGCCTAACTTTTGGGTTGAGGGACATACCAGCAGAGAAGGTACTAGTCTTAAACTTTATTTATTGATTTATGCATTTACTTAGTTGTTGTACTGCACAATAGTTAAGGCTCTCTGCAGAAAAAGCTGCAGAAAAGCAGAGGAGTCCAAAATGTTTTCTGCTGGCAGTTGGCAGTGCTGCTTGGATTCAAGGATTCCACAAACAGAAATGCCTCTGGACAGAGGGATAGAAAAGCCTGGGCCTAGTGAACTGGAAAGGGGCATCCACTAATGAAGTTGCCAGAATGCATGCATACTCATGTGTGCTGCTTTGCGAGGGAAGGGGAACCTCAAAACTTCCCACTCCATGGCTTGACATCCAAGGACCACCCTGGTTTCGTTGACACTGCTTTATTTGAGGAATTAGCTGATAGCCAGGAATTGACGCAGTTCAAAGTTAAAGGAGACGGCCTTCTGGCCTTGGCAGGAGGGCTAAACCAGCATGTCCAAGCATACGCCCTGGGTGCGGTCTAGAACAGGGAGTGTCGCCTCCCCGGGGTCCCTGTTGCGTCCTTTCCACTCCCAAATAGATGGGCAGCCTGTCCTCCTTTTTACCCCGCTGTCTCCTTACTCACGCGGAGAACATCGGGGGATTCGCCGCTGGGCTCCGCAGCCGCTCTGGTACGTGTCTCGGCAAATGCACGGGAGAAAGAACTGCCCAGACTCCACAGTCTCCTCCTGTGAGGCCAGCGCTGGCTCTTGCCGCCCGGTGCCCTCACCGTCTTTCCGGCTTGGGGGCGCAACATCAGCCCCAGCTGCACAGCTAGTTCCCACTGCCTGCGTGCCGCTCCTACTGCTTGTGTCTGTGCTCGCGTCTCTCGTTCCGCTCCCTTCTCCTGCCTGGCCTTTCCTCCCACGCTCCCTCACGCAGGTATTGCTCATTGAGCGCAATCCGCGGCACGAGCCGGAGGATTTGTCTAGTTGCAGCCAGGCGCCTTCCGAGGAGTCCCTCCCTGCGAGCAGGAATCCCTTTCTCTTATCTGCTCCCTGGACGCCGAGTGGGAGATGATCTCTCACATCATGTTTAAGAGGAATGATTCCCCACATCTTCACTCCCATAGCACCCGTTACTTCGAGCTACATCTTTTGCAGTGTACACCGCCATGCAAACCATCAGATGTTCGCTTTTGTGACATCGACAAATGTATAGGTTTGTGCTCCAATGCCATGGCTTGTTCCTCGTTCTCTAACTCCTCTCTTTTCTGCCAGCCTGCTTTACTAAAGAAGCCACACCTTGTGAATGT
Organism: Varanus komodoensis; assembly: GCF_004798865.1. Lineage (NCBI taxonomy): Eukaryota > Metazoa > Chordata > Lepidosauria > Squamata > Varanidae > Varanus > Varanus komodoensis. Next base: position 18,069,490 of record NW_025335627.1, read on the forward strand.
TCCAAAAAAACATGCAGCAATGCTATTTGTTTTTCGAGGCCAAGCAGAAACATTTCTGGCATTTGTAAGTTGTTTTTAAGATACAGAAGAATTAAGTTGGGAAATGTTTTCGTTTTTAATCTTCCATGGGTTGGAAGGCCAGCTGTTACACAAACTGGCTGGGGAGAATGACCACATAGGCCAGATCTTCAGCTGCTGTATCTTGGCCTAACTCCACTTATCTCAGGGTAAGTGTGCAGATTTGAACATCTTAAGGCTAGTTGTATGTTCAGGCAAAACGTGCCAGATTAAATTTAAGAAAGGAATAACCAAAAACTCTGTAAATCAGTTTGAAGCCTTAATTGTAAACTGTTGGCAGGACTTGAAATGTCTACAAAATAGATGATTAGATATACAAGCTGCTAAACTAATGTAATGTTGCAAAGTGTATAATAATACTGGTGCTGCATATGAGTATGCTAGCTAAAGATGGCTAGACCTTTTCACTTAGATTATAATATCTTTATTCATGAGCAAAGCTGGAGCCGGGGGTCAGACTAGATGGCCCGGAAGACCCCTTCTGACTCGCTCTGTTTCTATATTCTATTCCTATTCTTCTTTCATATTTGCTTCTATATTGCATATATATTTACTCATTTTCTGGCAGGTGTCTGGTATGAGTTTTGAATGCTATTTTGTGGAAACATTAGATAACTCTGATGCTTCTTTCTTGCAAGCTTGTTTTTATTTGTTTATGGCATGGGTAGACAAACTTGCTGAACCTGCGGGCACAACCAGCAATTTGCTAAACTGCCCAGGACACCACCACAAAATGGTGACCATGGGAGGCATGGCTAGTCACAAAGGACAAGTAACTTGTAAGAAAGGCTGAGTCCAAGTAAGATGAGGGGTCTGAGTTCCAACAAACTAACCAATGCTTTGGAACCCATAATTTCTGCTCCAGCAGGAAGCTACTTCAGAAAGGGCACATCTCTTTCGCCCACCACTCTTCTGCATGCTAATGCATTCCCTCTGAACTCAGCTCAAGTATTTTCTTCAAGGGTGCATCCTCTTGTGAATAGCCTGTACTGACTGAAAGTGTGTTTTTAGCAGAGATTGTTTTCTAGGCTTACCAGAGTACACTCCAGCATGCTGAGGCTTATTTCCCTACAAATGTACCTGGGAATGAGGAGCTAGTCAACCTGTTCAGATTAAATGGCTCAAATTCTGATATTTCCTCTTAACCAGTTTGCTGATCAGGCTGTTAATTATCTACTTTATTTATTTATTTATTTGATCTGGATGTGTAAGTAGGTATCCTAGAGTGTTTTTTTTTTTTTCAAATTCTCAGCCAGCTTGCTAAAAGATCAGTTCATGTGTGTGGATCCAGAACAGCAATTCACATGCAACACTGATAATCGATTAAACAGTGTGTTGGTCTTGAAAATAATGACTTGTATGAACAGAGTCAGAGCCTGGGAGAGGACGTGCTCAGGGAGCAGCCAGATGTTTTAGCTTACTTGGCATTAAACAGGGCCAAGGATGGTGTCACCCAAATAACCCCTGGAAGCTGTTTAGCAGAAAGTTACACAGCTCATAAATTCTGCCTCAGAATGCTGACACAAAGCACCAGCTTTCCTGGTGAGCGTGGGGAAAGGCGTTAATCATGTAATCAGTGTGCAAGCACTGTCTTTAGCTTTTAAGATGAGGGAATAGTTCAGAGTTCTTAAAGCAGCTGACAAGATTTAATCTTCTACTACAGTCTGCCACCAAGAAGTCATTCATTCTCCCAGGTAAGGGCATTTTAAATTCAGTGCATGCTTCTTTAATGACAGTACGGTCCAGTCCAGGTATATCCAAAATCATGAACTACAGTACTACATGCCGTAATGTTTACTTCCTAGCAGACGTATATAATAAGTATATAATAAGTAGTAAACCCCACTGAACTGAATGGGACATATGTCAGGATAAACAAGGATAAACAAGCTGAAACTCAACTGAAACAAAGCAGAAGACTCCAGTCCCAGGGATGCCTATTCAGAAGGAAGGGCCAGTGGGGCTTATTCTCCCATCAATGTGGCTGGCATTGTAGCCTAAGAACATCAGTGCCTTTGCACCCTGTCTTTCCTTTCCTACCTGCTATCTCCATTTCTGCCAAAATCTAGGCTCCTTGGGACATTGATTTTTATTTATGTTGTGTATGACCATTTGTAACCAGCTATGCCCACTGATGGCGTAATCCCATTCATGGAATCTTCTTACTGGCCTTTTGGTCTGTTTTTGATAACACCCCCAAAGCTGTTACCCAGATACCTATGTTTGTTATTAGCAGTGGCTGGAAGGCTTATAGCAGCCCTCCGCAATCTGGTGTCCTTCAGAGGTGTAGGGCTACAACAACCTTCACCCTGGGCCAGCATACCCAAGGAAGGCCAGTTTATGCATGTTACCAGAGGGCAAAAACACATCAGGCTGTGGATGGCTTGCTTTTGAAAACCTGAGAAGTGGCCCTTGGTGAGAAAGTGAATACAACTTCATTGATTACTAAGAGAGATGATTAAGGAAGAGTTCTTCTTGGAAATCTGGTTCCCCTTCATTACATGCATAACTGAAGTGTCTGCATCAGCATCTACTGAGTGCTTAGTCTCACTTCTGGGATGGTATTAGAACTAGTAAAACAAACCATTGAAAACTGATCATTGTGCAGCTGTGACAGAAATAAAGACTTTATGTCAAGGAACAATGCTTCTGAACAATGAACAGAGGCCATGAACAATGGTGTAAAATGGACAGCATATGTTGCTTCCATCTGGTGTTTTTTATATCATTCCTGTCTCTTTCTACTTCAGAAATAAAATAACAACACAGTTCAGTTTGTAAGACATTTCTTTAGTTATCATTTTAAACATATACCCCTCAGATGAATTTAGCCATATTTCCTTGTCCCTTGATATTTTGTACTAAAACAGTAGATTTGCATCTTTCCTTCAAACACCTATTATTTGGTGGCTTGCTGGCTTTGGTTTAGGGTTTTCCCCCGTTCTAAAAGACTAAAATGGTTCTCTTAAAGAGTTACTGGCACAAAAAGCCAGTGTGGAGTAGCCAAAAAAAAAAAATGGTTTCAAGGCTAGTGAGAGGCCAAGTATGATTGCCTTTCATTTTTGGCTGGGTGAATGTTATTTCCTTGACTGGTGTAAGAATACTCAGGATTTTAGATTGTACACAATAAGGAAATAGATCTGAGCATGAAGAAAATATTTAAAAAGTAGAAGGCCAGATACTGAAGATGAAGCTTAAATACTTTGGCCACCTAATGAGAAGGAAGGACTCACTGGAGAAGAGCCTAATGCTGGGAACAATCAACAGCAAAAGAAAGGGACAGCAGAGGATGAAGTGGCTAGATGGAGTCACTGAAGCAGTCTGTGTGAGCTTAAGTGGACTCTGGAGGATGGTGGAGTACAGGAAAGCCTGGAGGAATGTTGTCCATGGGGCCGTGATGGGTCAGACGTGTGTGACTAGCAACAACAACAACATAGAGATCAGAGCACTGGATTAGGCCTGGGAAGAGCCACATTCAAATCCAAGCTCAGCTTTGAAGTTCTCTGGGTAATCTTGGGTCAGTCATAGATGGATAAAGGGATGGGGAGTCAGCCAAGAAGCTTGCACTCCTTTGAAAAAAACTGGGATATAAATGTAATATTTTAAAAGGAAAAAATGAACGCCCATGGAATATAAATACCAATTAAGTTGTGCAGCAGTCTGATTCTATTCCATTCTCTTTGAGAGTGTCAAAAGCCATGTGGAAAACCTCATTTGCTTGAACTTCTAAAAAGCTTTTGACAAAGTCCCTTACCAGGACTCCAGAGGAAACAGAAGTCATGAGATAAGAAGAAAGGTCTTTGGTAACTGGTTCAACAACATGAAAACAGAGAGGGAGTAATTTCCTTCAAGAAAGATATATGAAAACTGGGCTCCCACACAAGGGTTTGTAGTGGGACCAGTATTTTTGAAAAATATTTCATAAATAATTTGGAGTTGGAATGAGCAGTGAAGAGGCCAAATCTGCTAGTGACTGCTATTTAGGAAGTTTAGAACAAAAAGGGATAGCAAAGAACTCCAAAAAGGGTTCTCTCACCTGTGGAAATGGCCATCAAAAATGCAAATGTGATTCAGTGTAAGTAAATATAAAGTGAGGCACCTTGTGGCACAAACTTTCTATTTCACATCTAGACTGATGGGGTCTGAATGGCAGTGCCTGACCAGGAAAGGACTGTTGTACCCTCGGTGTTACAGACGAGGCCAGAGACCGGATGGTAAAATAAAGAGGAGATTTATTCCTGCAGCAGGGACCACATTCATAGGGGAATGCGGTGCTTGAACAGAGTTGGAAGGAGATCTTTATACCTTCACAATCCGCTTTCGGCAAATGGGGAACAATACAATCAGTTTTTTGACAAAAATGAGAACAATGGCGACAATGGGGAGTTACAGAATCACATAAGCAGTTGAGCAAGCAATATGCAACCCCAATGCTAGTAGTCCTCCTGGGAAACTCCATGCTGATTTTGGCCTCCCTTTGGCTGCAAAGAACTCAGAGCCAGCCAG